>NC_044908.1:65639931-65945764 GCF_001633185.2 Quercus lobata | reverse complement strand
TATATGCTTATGTTCATATTCCGCACATCAATTGTTTGATAATAAGCTTGAATTGGTAATTTGTTAATTGGGGGTCTAAACGTTTATAGTGTTTTATACGCTATTTGAACATTCAATAACAATCTCTAACTCTCAAGGTTTGTGGCTAGGGTTTTCACTCTTAAGCACTCCTCAACATTTGTGGGTATATATAGTGTGGGTACAGAAAGTGATAGGAAAATCTGGCAAAACAAGATGTTTCGCAAGTTTCTCGCTGGAAGGCCTTACCCGCGAGCTACTCGCGAAACACAACTCTCTCCATCTGTCCTGACTCTTCGCATTCCAATCATGTGCAGGGCACATGCATCATTTCGTGGGATGCTTAGTTGCGAGCTACCCGCGAAAACTCTTCAGTCTTCAATTGCTTGAGTCTTCACACTCTCTCTTTCTCTCTCACAACCTTTACAATTAAATCTCATAATAAATACAGGGTACAAAAGATTGAATAAAATTACAATCAAATTTGGTACATAATTAAAGCCAACAAAACACATAGTTATAAATTACAACTTTACAATTTCCCCCTTTGGCTATTCCGTGACAAAACCCCTAAAACAGACTCTAGACTTAAACAAAAGAAAAGCAAAAGGGTACTTAAAAATAGTGTACTTAAGCAAAAGAAAAGCAATAAAAAAACTATAAACCAAATAGCAGCTACTAGCTTCTCCTCCCCCTATCACTACACTCCCCCTATCAACAACACCATCTTCCCCTTTTTGTCATGGAACAGCTAGTCTTCATGTTCCTCTAGCTTCCTCTGAATTTGGTCCATCTGAGTCTAGAGAGATGTGAACTTGGTGTCGAAGCGAATGTGTTGGGAGTGCATGATGGTAGCTAGTTCGGATATTTTGGTAGTAATCTCTTGGAGAGTAGCCATGATGTTGTCTAGCTGTTCTTCATAAACATGGGAGGTAGAGCTTGAACTTCCCGAAGTAGCATGACTTTCTTGCTTAGTGCTCTTTTTGGTGTGACTCATGCTTGCATGGAGAGTGCAGATGTTAATTGGACTTAGCCTTGGGTATGGGTGCTCATCTTCCAAGGGATACACACCTTTAAGCTTCAAGATCCTTGAGATAAGGCAACAGATAGGAATACAATTCCTTGAAGCAGTCCATTCAACCGTTTTTGCCAAGATGTGGAAAATATGAGAACACACATCAATCTCCTCGTCGGTGATTAGATCATGCAAGAATAATGCTCAACCGAGATTCATGTAACTGGTGCTTGACAAAGGATAGAGGTTGCTAAACATGATCATTGTGAGTAGCCTTAATTCAGGAGATAGAGATGCCGCACTTATTAACTTCCCATTGGATGAGAACTCCAACTTATGTCCTAAAGCTTCCCGAAGGACCTCCTCATCCAGATTCAGTTCATCATATACCAGTGGGTTAGTTAATATTGGCCGGTTGATGTATAGAATTTTGGCCAAGTAGACAGGTGTAACTGAGAACTGCTTTCCTCTAACCCAGCACTTGATCTCCTCTCCTTCAACAATGGCATTCACATAAAACTCTTTCACCAAGTTCTTGTATGCATCCTCAAGATTTGAGAGAAGAAAGTTCCAATCCTTGGTGGCAAACCATACGGGAATATTGGTGTCAAGGAGAGATGGCTGATCAGCGGCCCTTTCAACCAACAACGGAGCATCTCGAAAATAGTTCGCTTAGATCTGAAACATAGCATAAGATTTGAACAAGTCAAGGTCATACACTCCCGTTGAAGAACGAGTCCTCTTTGACCTAGGTGAAGGGTCATCAACATAAATCACCAGCTCTTTCCCTTTGCTGCTGCCTCCTTTCACAGCTGAGCTTTTAAACAGAGACATCTGCACACAAAAATAGAAAACAAAGACAAGAAACAAGTGCACAAACACAAAACAGAACACAAAACTTGATTAGATTCAAGTTAGTTCAAAACATAAGTAAAAAAATACTTAAAAACAAAGCATAACAGTCTTAAAATAGAACAATACACACTTAAAACATCATGCTATAACTATTAAAACATGTAAATAATAGCATAATGCATGAATTAAGTGACTGTGCATGTGTGTGCATGTGTGTGCCTAAGAGGTGCATGGCATGGCATGGCACAAAATGGGAAAGTGTGTAAAACACACACTCATTGATCAAAACATGTTCAATCAAGAGTAAACCCAAGCATTGGCACTTAGTTGAGTCCAATTTAGCACAAAAATGTCACATGGACATTCTGTCAAGCACAAAGCATGCAACAGTGAACAACAACTATGAACAATGCATGAACACATGTGAAAATGCCTCAATACTTGTTTAAATTGCCACATGGGACCAACACAGATACAAACAAACCAAATGGGACTTAGCCCAATCAAAGATTTAAAAAAAAAAATCACAAAATTAAGAATCCCAACCCTTTTTTGAAAAACACCCAAATTTTTAAAACCCTAACTTAATTTCTGCATAATCCTAGACAAACATGAAGAAAATGTTTTAGAAAACATACCTTGAAGTTGAAGATGCAGAAAACAAGCTAGAAAATGTTGGGGTTTGAGTGAAAAATGATTTTGGGTTGAAAGGGGTTCAAGAAAGGCAGTGCGAGGGAAAAACTAAGTGTTTGAAAAATTGTCACATCTGCTATGTAAAATTGAAAACACGCGTTTTTCGCGGGTGGTTAGGAAGTTGCGAGATTAGTCGCAAGAAGGACTGAAGCTATTGCAAGAAGCTTTTAGTCGCGAAACAGTGGCGAGACAGTCGCGATAGCCTCTGTATGAAATTGAAAATTTTCCAGTTTATGCCTAAAAATCATTTCACAAGAAGGGTTTAGTCGCGAAATACTTGCGAGATAGTTGCGAGACTCTCTGTGTGAAATTGAAAAAATTTTATTTCCCTTAAACACTTTTCGCGGGAAGCTCTAAGTCGCAAGCTTCTCGCGAAACAGCATCTGAACCAGTTTTTAAAGAAAAATACAAAAATGCATTTTGAACAAAAACTAAAAGCACGAAAGTATAAAAACACTTTCAAAAACATATAAAGCACTCAAAAATCTTTTTGGGTTTAATCAGCAAGTGCTTGAGCATACATATCACATTTGAACATGTACAATCACACAAATGAGATAAGCATTATTTGAACAAAGTCTTGTGTGTTGTGGGTGAGTACCAAATGTGGAATAGTCCTTAGACTAAAGTGAAGGTTCAATGATCAATTCAATCAAGTCATACACAACTGGTACTAAATCAAGTGGTTTATCTCAATTATAGAAATGAATATATATGACCTCCCACAAGAGAATGATTACAAAATTTAGAAGATTTTCATTTGGTTTCTGCATAAATCATAACATTTGATCCTTTGTGGATAATACATCTCTTTTTGAGATCGGTGCTTGAAATTTTTGATATTTCAACATTGAGAGTTAGCCTTTGGCTTTTTGAGCACCATACATTTCAAAACAAAAGTCGCTTTCCCTTTTTCCTAGTCAAATACTAGTATGTGCGACAGGCTTTTGCAGTTCATAATCTCTTTTTCATTTTGAGATTTACATTTGGTGAGCTCTATTTCAAAAACATAAAAATAAAGGTGGGAAGTATATAGGCACAAGTCTATGCAAGTATCAAGACCATCAAGACTATTGACCAATCATACATGACAAGCTTGAAGATCTATTTACAACAATCACACATAGTTTTCAAGATTTCTCCCACAAAGATATATGTGCATACATAACAAACTAAGCTCATAAATGCACTACGCCATTAGTACGAAGGTACTAGGCCAAACTCACATGTGATATACACAACACAAGTGATCAAACTTTTTGAATATTTTTCAATTTTTATGGTTTTTGAATTTTTGAACACACTTAAAAACAGAACAAGTAAAATAAGATCAACAAAAACAAGTACAAAACAAAAACTTGTAAAAGAAACATGCTATAAACCGGAAGCAATGCATGACACGATGCATGAACCTATGATCCTAAACATTGGAAGTATTAATGCATGGACATAAGAGGTGATCATGCATGAGTACCCTTCTTCACCCACACGTCACGTGGGTTTGGGGTGATATCCCTATAGGATTGGGTACGAGTATTGTGGCTTTCAAACCTTTTGTTGAAGTTTGCCAAACAGGTGGTGAATGCATCAATCATCTTCATTACATCCATCACTTCGGAATCACCATCTCAGCCTCTTGATTGTTCAACAGCCCAATTCCTTTTGTCATCTCTTAGTCCTCTTGACCTTTGATCCCTTGCATTCTTCAATGCTCTAAGCTTATGACAATTTAGTCTAGTGTGTCCTTGAAGTCCACAATGATGGCAAAAATGTTTTGTTCTCGGACCTCTTTGTGATTTTGGAAGTGATTTCCCTTTGGCTTTAGGTTTGACCACCGATTGATTATGAGGTTTTATCAACACCCGTTGGTCAGCCACGTTCTTATTTTTCTCTTCCTTCACTTTCTTAGCAGTAGTGGTAACTACTATTGGTTTCTTGGCTTTCACAAACTTTACTTCCTTGGATATATTGACAGCCGAACTACTCTCTCCAGTATATCCCAATCCGGTTCTGTCAGAGAAAGGTTTTTGATGAGAAAGGAATTCATCAAGCTTCTTGGAAGAGACTCGCTCTACTTTAGCATTTGCTTGAATCACTTCAAGCTCAAGGAATTTGACCTTTGTGTACGCTTCAATTAGCTCACCATTCAGCGCCTCTATTTCAAACTTGGCCTCCTTATATCGCACTAGAAGACTTCTATAGTCCTCTTCTGCCTTCTTCATCTTTTTAATGGCTGCCTTGGCCACTCTTGCATATTCTGCTGATTTCTCAAGAAGGGAATTGTAGTTCTCTTGAAGTCCCACTGTACTTTCATCTTCCTCAACATCGGATTCTTCTACTACTCCCATTGACTCCACTTCACTATGATCCCCAAGCTCTCCCACTAGCAAGCTCAAGTCCTCCGAAGACTCAACGTGAGCAATAGTCATAAAAGCAGAGTAATTCCCTTCTCCATCACAGCTCTCTTCCGAATCTGAATTGGAAGAGTCTGAATCACTAAGAGTTGTGGCATATGCCTTGCCCTTCATTCTCAAATAATTGGGACATTCTTTCTTAACATGTCCATGTCCATTGCACTCGAAGCAAGTGATTCCTTAAGTAGATTGAGACTTCTTCCCATCTTTCCTTTTGAAGTCATTTTTATCCTTTCCAAAACTTGGGAATTTCCCTTTCTCAGTAAATTTTCCATTGTTCTTGAACTTCAAGAATTTTCTGAAATTCTTCGCAAGATATGCAACTTCTTTCTCGACAACATCCTCATCCGATGGGTCGTGAGCTTCTACCCTTTCATTAATCGTCTTAAGAGCAAGGGATTTGTTCTTCCTTTGTGATGGCAACGACAGCTCATAAGTTTGAAGTGAGCCAATCAGTTCTTGAACTTTGATATCATCAAGGTCCTTACTCCCTTCAATTGCTGTAACCTTTGTATGGAAGCACTCCAGCAATGATCGAAGGATTTTCCTCACTATCTTTGAGTCCTTCGTTTTCTCACCCAAGTTGAACTTGCCAATAACCACCTCATTCAGCTTGTTATAGAATGAGTCAAACGACTCATCTTCACTCATTTTTAGCTCTTCAAATCGAGTGGTTAGCATCTGCAACTTAGTGTCCTTCACTTTCTTTGTTCCTTCATATGTGGTCTCCAATATTTGCCACGCCTCCTTGGCAATAATGATGTGTGATATCCTGTGGAACTCATCTGAAGATACACCGTAAAAAATAGCATTTAGTGCTTTGCTATTTGCATTAACCGCCACGAAGGCTGCCTTATCCCATGTGGATTTGGCTGCCTCCGGCCTAGTCCATCCAATATCAACGACATCCCAAACACTTTCATCTATTGAACACAAAAATGCCCTTATCCGAACTTTCCAAAAGGCATAATTGCTACCATCAAAATATGGTGGAGCATTTAAAGATTGAGACCGGTCCATCTCAAAGGATCAAGGATCACACTCAGGTATTAAAACCAAACAAGTGTACCTACTGTGATACCAATTGAATGCTCTAAAATGTGTGAAAACACAAGAGCTATTTAGACCCCCAAATTACAATTACGGCTCGATAGATTTTACTCTAACTTATACTAAGTGCGGAAAAGAGTAAATGCGAGCGGATAAACAAAGAAGCTACTTTAACTAATATTCATAATAACACAATAGTAAAATGAAATGAAAAAGAGTAAGGAAGAAGAATGCAAACACAAGATAACACGCCAATGTGTTATCGAAGTGAAAATTGAAGAATTCGGCGAAAAACCTCTCCACCGCCCTCTAAACGGTAATCAATCCACTAGACAATCAGTTGGGATACATGGGTTAGCAAGAGACCCTCCAAGCCTAATCTACCCGTTGTACCTAAGCCCTTCAAGCTCCTACTCCAACAAGACTTCTTGGAACCGTGTCTTGTCTAGCTCTCTGGATCCCGCAATATGCCCGATTGCATCCGCCAAAGCCTGGCTTCTTCCAATACTCCTAGCAACACCAAATCCTCACTTGACACTCTGAAAGGGTGTGGTAATTGTTTAGGCTATCAACCTCTCAATGGTATGGAAATGGAGAGGTAGGAGTAGAGGAAATCCACAAGAAAATGTGTAGAGATATGTGGGTATAACAATCTCTAACTCTTAAAGTTTGTGGCTAAGGTTTTCTCTCTGAAGCACTCCTCAACATTTGTAGGTAATGTGAGTATATATAGTGTGGGTATAGAAAGTGTGTATTAGATAGGAAAATCTGGCAAAACAGAATGTTTCGCAAGTGTCTCGCAGGAAGGCCTTACCCGCTAGCTACTCATGAAACATAGTTGTCTCCATCTATCCTGACTGTTCACATTCCAATCATGTGCAGGGCACATGCATCATTTTGCGGGATGCTTAGTCGCAAGCTACCTGCGAAAACTCTTCAATCTTCAATTGCTTGAGTCTTCACACTCTCTCTCTCTTTCACACAACCCTTACAATTAAATCCTACAATAAATACAAGGTATAAAAGATTGAATAAAACTACAATCAAATTTGGCACAGAATTAAAACCAACAAAACACATAATTGTAAATTACAACTTTACAGAAACTAAAGGAAGAAGAAGAATAGTTCGCACGGGAAGATCTAAACACGATGAAGGGTTCCAAGGAAGAAGATGAAGATCTGAACACGATGAAGGATTCCACGGAAGAAGACAGGACCAGGTGAACACAGGAAATCGAGTTTTTAAAACTCAATTTCCACGTGGATTTTTTTCCACATCAGCTTACCATCACACACAACTCGAGTTTTAAAAACTCTAATTTCACTTTGAATTCGAGTTTTAGAGTTTTGAGATGCTAGTTTCCTATATTGTTTTACAAACATGACAACTAACTAAAATATTTTTAAAATAATGTTAAATGGAAAAAAAATTCTGATAAATAATCAATAGTCATCTTATGTTTTTTTTTTTTAAAAAAAAAAAAAAAAAAAAAAAAAAGAGGTTTGTTAGACCTAACATGGATTATAAAATGGGACTGAGTTTTTATTTATTCAGTTTTTTTACTATTTTTTTTTTTAAACAAATCCCAAATACACACAAACGGAGCCAACACGTGGAATTTACACACATTTTTTTTTTCAATATTTTGCTAAACAAATAAACCGTACTCTCACATTTTCATGGTAGGTATTTATTACATTATATATATTATGATGAATAATTAATAATAACTTTAAAAGCTTTTTATGGTAATAGTATTTACATAATTAATAACAAGTTAATTAAAATGTTAAGGGTAAATTACATATTTGATCCCTAACCTTTAAGTCATTTTTCAATTTAATCCTTAACCTTTCAAATGTATCAATTTTGTTCTTAATCTTTTGATATTGTGTCAAAATGGTCCCTATAATTAAATAATGAATGAAAAATAATAATATAGCTAATAACTTTATTAAAATATTATTTTTATGCCACATGAACTTTTACATAAGTTGACATGTGACATAAATTTTAAAAAAATCAAAGATAAAATCACTCTAAATCTCTCTCTGCCTCCATGACCGAAGCACACTCTTGAACTCCTTCAATGCCGCTTGCCACCAGCGGTGGTCTCCAAACCCAAAGCTCTCTCTTATTTTCTTTATCGACCTCACTCTCTAAATCTGGTGCCACCATGTGAGCTTTCCCAAATCTGGACGTGTTGGTCTTCCTCTCAAACCTTAAAACATTTTCACTTCCTAGAAAAGAAAATTCTCTAAGAACTGGTTCTTCTACTGATAAAATTAGAAAAAAAAAAAAAAAATACATAGATTAATTCCAGAGAAAATCCCCAATAAGCTCAAAACCCGGTTATTCTACTTAGAGAAAACAAAATAATGCAAACCAAAACAATACCTAGACCTTTAAACCCAAACAAATAATTTTAGATTACACAAAGAACACACTCACATCCATACCCATTTACAAACAAATGAAACATCCAAACCCATAAACCCATTTTGAAATACAATCCAAAATCCAAATCAAGTCATACCCACCTACACGACTTGCACAAATGAACAAAACCCATAAATACAAAGTGCTTCATCCACCCAAAGCTGACCCATTTGAAATCACCAAACCCACCTCCTTTAGCTTCTCTTTAGGCACCAGATCAAAGACGGATAGAAGCTTAGCTGCAATCTTGGTAAATTGATGAGAGGAAGCAAGTTAGAGTGAGAGAGCAGGAGGCTGCGAAAGAGGATCTAGGTTTGGAAACCACCACTGTGATGGAGGTGGCGAGCTGCGGTGAATAGCAGTGGCGGTGACAGGGCATTCAAGCTCGGGCATTGTGGTTCCAACCAGGTTTAGAGAGAGAAAGTAGGCCAAGAAAGAAAATAACAAAGAGCTTTGATTTTTTTAAAACAAAAATTAGTGTCACGTGTCAGCATATGTAGAATTCCACATGGCATAAAAAGTAATATTTTAATAAGACTGTTAACCATGTCAGTATTTTTCATCCATCACATAATGATATTATGGTAGGGACCATTTTAACGCAATAGCAAAAGGTTATGGACCAAATTGACACATTTTAGAGGTTAATGACCAAATTGAAAAATAGCTTAAAAGTTAGGGATCAAATATGTAGTTTACTCAAATGTTAATTTAAAATTTGACTTTGAAGTTTCAACGTTGCTTTCCCATTAATTTGGTAAATAATCAATATTTTGTTGAATGATTAAAGGATAATTTGAATGTAATTTTCAAATTAAAGTAAATAAAATCTCAATTTAATATGAAAAATGTTTTGTAAATGTCTACGCAACACTTCTTTCTTGGTCTCTTACTAAAATAGTTACAACTTACAATATAATTTTTAGTGAAATATATTATTTAAATTTTTTGATAAATAAATAAATGTTATTAATGAAATTATTAGTAGTCTATGAAGATTTTTTATTTAATAGTTGAATATTGGACAAATACAATAAAATTCATAGAAATAATGGTGTGATAAATTGTGATTAGAGTCATTAGACCTACAAACTTTTGAAGGAAAGTCTGTGAGAGTGTCTTTTTCTTTAGCACCCGGGCTCAAGGATCCTGGGCCAAATAGTTGTGGTTTGGTGGACTGGGCTTCGTTCACTGCAGTTAAAAGGGCTGTTTAAGAACCAAGTGGTGCACAGGGCAAGCTTCCTACAATACATATAAACTAGCAAACGAGAATATTTATACTGAATAACAATGAAAACAGCAAAAGGAATACAAAGTAATCAAGAAATACACAAAACAACACAAAACAATTGTTGAGGATCCTCAAATTAACAAGAAATATTTCGTTAGTTTTTCTTAATCATGGTTACAATATGCTCACTAAGACGTGATACTAGGTTCAAATAAGCTCAAAAATTACAGACTTAGATGGCTATCCAAGCCTCTAAGACTTGCAAAGTTTGAATCCTTTTGAATCCGAGTATGTGCTATAGTGGCTGTTTTTGGGATACCGGGAGATATTTCACTACTTTCTGAATGTTTTTACAGAGTTTTTTCAAGGATTCTATTGTGATTTTCTATTTTTTTTCTCACGAAAACTTTCTTGCCCTTTTTCCGCTTGCTTTCCTCCCTTTTTATAGTGTTATTCTAAAGTCCCGGGGAACTATTGATTCTTCTGTTTTGCTCCCTGGGTACCAGAGCCTGTTTTGTGCCCGTCACCCAGAAAATTAAGCCTTTCCCTGTTTTCTCATATTTTCCTTCTTTTGATGTTGTTTCTTTGAAAGCCCATGGCTGACTTTCTGTTTCAGTGCGCGCCCATCCCTCAAAACCTGTTATGATTCAGTTTCTTGGCCGTTCTTCTTTGTCATTTTTCCCAAGTGAGCAGAATTTATCTCTGCTGGTTCGAAGGTTTTTTGCTGCGACTTCCCTTTTTGTATCTTCTCATTTCGGTTCCCCAAGGTACCGTTTACTTGCATCATGAATGGTTACTTTTAAGCTCCTTGCTTTTCTTGCTGCCTCTGGTGCCCGAGAACGACATTTCCCCCCCCCCCTTCGTTTCTTGTGTTTCTTTTGGCGTTTTCCTGTGAGCTGTCTTAATCCTATTTTTTAACTGGGTTATACGTTTCAAGGATCCCAAACCTTTATCAATCCCTGGGGATCCCAAACTCAGTTCCTTACACCGGTCATTCAATTTTGATAGACTGGATTTTTCTTTTTCTTTTCTTCCTTCTTTCCTCATAGGCTTTAAGGCTTGTTTCTTTATGGCTTTCGGGCCTCAACCTTCTTGGGCTTTTTCTCAAGTTCATTTTTATGGCCCCTTTGTAATTTCTTTGGGCCTAGATGTTGTAATTTTTAGACCTCAACATTTAGCCCCCCAAGCTCGTGGGTTGCCTGAAGCCCACGCGTGAGTAATTTAGGGTTTTAGTTTCTGTAGGATTTCCTTCTTCACTATTTTAATTATCTTTGGGTTCCTCTTTTTTCCCTCCTTAGGATGCCGGCTCTTCTATTGTTTTTGAGGTATCCTGGTCTTCTCTGTGTGTCATGCCTCCTCTTTTTGTAATTTCCCCCTTTGCGTGAGACGTGGCAGTTGAGTTTTTTGGAGTTAAAACTTCCTCCACCCACTTTTTACGTTTCCCGTAACTTCCATTAATAACTGCTAATAAATCTCTCCCTTAAAATTAAATTTTTGGCAACTGGCACGTCTTTCCATACGTTGTCTTCTCCAACTACTCTTTATGTCTTTATTGCGGGTTTTTCATATTATCTCTTTGCTTCCCTGAATCTTCCACTCTTTTCTCTCTTTCAATCAGTTTGCCATTCCCTTTTCTTTTTTCATTCTTCCAAATCTCTTTACTTCCCAACATACCCATTGTTTTAATGGCTTCTTTTTTTTCTCGGAAGAGAAGAGAGCGTACTCCCAACCTTTCTGAGGGCGAAGACTCTTCTGGTTCTGCTCAGGGCGAGTCTCATGAGGTCACTGAGCATCCAGCCTTTCCCCTACAGGACCCTAGGTATACCCCTAGTCTATCTTTCCCTCAAGTGTCCCATGGTAAGGCCCCTCCATCCCCTCACGCTTGGGTATTCTCCGGTCAGGCGGGTTTTGCTGGTTCAACTGAAGTTCCAGACCCTAGAGAGATTTTTGATCTTCAGATCAGGCAGGGACTTCGAGAGATGGTTCCTATCTTCTTTGATTTTGTTCATGGGAAAATCCAAGGTTGGCCCATCTGGGTTGATAAGGAACTTTCTTTTGAGGAGTTTGTAAGTCGCTTGGAGCGTGCTAGGATCCTTAAAGTGGTGGCGATTTCCATGAATCTTGAGGGTTTCAGGGATGCTAAGGGTCTCAGGCATCTGGTATGTCGTTGGTGCCCTTTTCTTCACACTTTTTTCTTTTCTGTTGGTGAGTTGACGATCACCCTAGAGGACGTGGTCAACAACTTTCTTCTCTCGGTGTTTGGGGATGAGAATCCTTTTGATATTAGTCTTTCTGAAGAGGATCTCGAGGTAGAAAACAAGTTATTCAGCCATTTCGGTGGGTGCACTGCTTCCCCTGGTGGGAAGCCGGCAAGATGGGGAGATGGGTTATGACCCTTTCGCGTGAGAAAAATAAGGAAGTCAGGCGGGCCGGTTTCCTGGCATTCTGGCTTAGTAAGTTTCTGTTTAGTGAGTTCCCCGAGTACGGGGTCAAGTCTACTTTCTTCCCGTTGGCAATTAAGTTGGCTCAAGGTGCTTAGTATCCTTTAGCCCTCTTGTTCTTGGGCCATGTATATTCCCAACTAGACCAGCTTCACGGAGATAAAGCCGAAAGAGACTCTTGTTATGTAATCACTTCATCTCTTCACTGTGCCATCCTTCAGATATTCATGTGGGATCGTTCCTCAACTACCTTGGCTAAGTGTAGAAATTTGAAGTTTGTGAAAGACAAATTTCAGGGATCCCTTGATATAATTAAATGTCTTTGTGGTAGTTCAACTGATACTTTTCTCATCATCTTCCACTGGATTAGTCTGAAAGGTGGTGGTCTTAATCTAGTTGAGTTGTTTGATCAGGCCGGACATTTACATTGGCGGTCTCCTCAAGATTTCAGTCCTGGTTTTGCTTGCGATTCTGTGTTGTCTTCTTTTCTTACTTCTACAGGAAATACTTTTGATTTGTGCCATGGTGATAAGGGTAGTTTAGCCTACCTAGCTTGTATTAGTCCCTCTTGGCTTCCCATGCCTTCTTCAAGCGGCCCCAAGTACATTTATTACTTGGTACACCGGGTACTCCGGCAATTTGGTTTTGATCGGGATATTCCCCCGGTGTTTAAAGACATAGTACCATCTCTTCCTTCTTTGGATCCTTTTTTGAGACTTCAGGCCTTCTCCTACTGGTCACGGAGGAGCCCTCAGTTTGTAGTGCCCAATTCTTAGAGAGAAGTTTTTGCCTCCAACGGTTATGCTGGCTATTGGAGGAGAGTACAAAAATCTTTTGTTGACTATGTTGGTTCTGGCACGATTAGGGGAACCCCCAATCCTAGCATTTCTTCTACTCCATCATCCAACAAAGGCCTATCCCTACCTACTGCTAGAATTTTATCTACTGCTGTGAGTAGCAAGACAGGGATTGTGGAATGGCATGCTTCTAGGGGAGGCTGGGTGATTTATGCACAAGATTTTCCAGAAACTTGTTCGGGCTGTGACCTTATTATTGGTACTTCTTTCGGGGTACCCATTAAGAGAGGGGCAGTAGAGGCGATAAGTGCTGCCACTCTCATAGGTAAAGGCAAGGAAAAAAGAATTAAGCAGGAAAAGTTGAAAGAAGCTGAAGTTGAAGAAGGTGTAAAGGGCATAGAGGTTGGCCTTGAGGCAAAAAAGAGAAAGACTAGGAAATCCCAGAAGCAAATGGTGACTCCTGAGGAAAAGGAAGTTGGGCAACCTTTGGCTATAAGGACCAGGAAGAAGACTAAGGTAGAGTCTTCTTTTTTCCAGGTTCTTATGACCTCTTCGGTCCATGGTCCTTTGGGATCCTTTGATTTTGTATCTCGGTCCCCGTTAGGGCCCTCTGGGCATACTCGTAGTAAACAAAAGACCAACAAAGAATCTATAGAGAGAGAGAGAAGGGTAAGACCTCTTTCCTTCTTTTCTCTTTTATGTTTGTCATTGTTTTTGCAGCCCCTTCCCCTTTTTAGTTGATGAGTGGTTGTTTTCTTTGCAGTCCAAACACAAATCGGACTCCAAGAAAGGTAGAAGCCAATCGTCTGGTGATGATGTGGTATGGCCTTTCCTTATTCATGCCTCTTTCTGTTTGCTTTTATCTCCTTCTCTGGTACTGTGTGTTTGTGACACTTTGTTGAGGTCTAAAAAGGGTCATAATGAAATAAGCCCAAAACAGAAGAACAAGTCAAGCCCAAAAGGAAAAAATTCAGGCTAAGCCCGAAATAATAGGTACGGATGACCCATAGGGGATAAAAGGAAGGCCCAGAGGATCCTGAAGCCCAGAAAAGGAAGAAGCATCCAAAAAAGAGACCACGGCAAAATTTAAAGAAGCAAGGATCCTCAAATCCCTCCAAGCACAAATAAAAAGGAAGACTGGGACAGATCGATAGAAAGAAGACAGAAGAAGAAAAACAAGAAATAAAAGCAAAAAACGCGAGCGACCTCTCATGGCACAAACAGAAAAGGGGCCTCGGGGAACCAGGACAGGGAAGAAGAATGGTAACAAATGACTTTCAAAAATGGCAGAACAAGATTCCGCCCAAATAGGAAAGAAAGGGAAAAGAGGAAGACGCCAGAAATGGGGATACCGAGAAGGGCATACCTCAGCACGTCCCAAAGAGGATGGCCAACCAGAAGCTTTCGAAGGAATCAGAACCAAGAGAAGGAAAGAATGAGAGAAAATGGAAAAAGGGACTTACCGAGACGATGGGGACAAAACATGCTCTGTTTGCATAAGAACAAAATAGGGGAACCAACGGTTCCCCGGGACGCCCAGAAAACTCCATTATAAAAGGAGGGGATGGGTTGTGAAGAAGGCGGCGAGAAAAAAAAGAAAGAAACACAAGAAAGAAGAAATTCTCTAGGAAGAACCATCAGAAAAATCTATGTAGAAAGAAAAATACTAAGGGAAGAACAAATACTGCTTCCCGATATCCTGTAAAGGTCACTATTGCACATACTCGGATTCAACGAGAATCAAACTTTGCAAGTTTTGAAAGCTGAAATAGCCATTCAAGACTGCAATTTTTGAGCTTGATTGGACCTTGTATCACGTCCTAGTGAGCTTTCTGTAATCAAACAGATAACTTATTAATGAAACACTGCTTCATAATTCCCAGGATCCCCACAGCACTTTTTTTTTTATATCACCTTGCTAATCCTATTTTCTTTCCTTCTGAGCTTACGTCGTTAATTTTTGGCACTCTCCGATGTCCTTGTTTGTCATTTTTCTTTGTATGTTATCAGGGGTATTCTCTGCATTCACTTGATTCTTAAACAGCTCGTTAGCTGCGGTGAATCAAGGCCCGGTCCACCAAATCCTTCCTTTTCATTCAGGCCCGGGATCCTTGGGCTTGAGCATCCCGAAAAAGGCACTCTCACATTTTGGCGACTCCGCTGGGGACTAGGCAAAGAAGAAGGAAGAAGCAACCCTTCACAGAGAATGCCTCCAAGACAAAGAAATAGCAAAGGAACTAATGTGCCACCTACGACCTCTGAGCCCGTAGGAGAAAACGAGGAAGTCTCCAGGTAAGGAGGTGGGATACCCTTGGTAGAACAGGAGGTTGTGTCAGAACAAAGATACGCAAGGTAGGAACTAGACCTAATGGCCAGGATGACAGCAATGTTAAAGGATCTGGAGCAAGAAGTTCGTCTTCTCAAAGAAGGCAGGACACAGGAAATCAGAGACAATATTCCCCCTATTGGCCACCAAGATGGGACACAGCCAAAAGGAGGGTCAGCAGTGGGAGGAAGAGCCAACCCTCAGTACTTGACACTGGCAGACGTCAATGCCCTCCTGGAATAAGAAAGGGAAAAACTCTCAGGGATCCCCAAGCAATTCTCTCGGGATCCCCCGTTCCCTCCAGAACTTCTTGGCAAACCATACCCTAAGGGGTATGAACCCCCAAAGTTCCATCCTTTCGATGGGAGGAATGGAAGTGCCGTGGAACATGTGAGTAGGTTTGTCCACACTATGGGCCCCTATGCAGGAGATAGAGAACTATGTCTAAGGGAATTCGCCAAATCCTTAGTGGATAGGGCATACACTTGGTACACCACGCTGAGACCCGGGTCCATCAAGACGTGGGATGAGATGAAGGAAAAATTCTGCACCAAATATTACCCTGGTGAAGACAAAATCACTTTCCAGAACCTGCAAATGGTGAGGCAGAGACCTGGAGAAGATCCTGTTCAATTCATTAAAAGATTCGAAGATGTGTCCCTAAACGGCTATGGAGACCATGAAGAAAAGGAGCTCGTGGAAACCTGTATAGCCAACATGCTTTTTGATTACAGGCTCAACCTTGAAAATCTATGCATCACACAGTTTGCTGACCTGCTACAGAGAACCAGAAGGACGGCGCAAACCATAAGAACGAAAAGGCTGCCCGCGTCCCAAGCTATGACAGCATCAATAGGAGAGAAGAGAAAGAGACCAGATGGGAAGGTGTTTGAGGAACCACCAGTGATCCTATGTACAGCTGAGGAGCTAAGCCATGTCCTAGACAAATGGATTGGAGATGGGGTTGTTAGGCCATTCACTGTGTCCAGGCCACCAACAGAAGAAGAAAGGAAGAACCCTTTATTTTGCAGAATCCATAATTATGTCAAGCACTCCACCAAGGATTGCTGGACCCTTCGCAGACTCTTTCACAAAAAGTTGAGAGAAGGAACCCTGGAACTCACTCAGAAGGAGCCGGAAGTGCAGAGGAACCCCTTGCCTAACCACAAAGGAAAAGGGGTGGTAGCAGTGGTAATACATGGAAACCCGGCAGAAGCAGGAGAATTTGAAGGATCCTTCCACCCGAGCACAGTCAGGACCCTCCAGAAGAATCCCAAGTTCAGGTCACTATTCAATCAATTAGGATTCGGACTAGAAGCAAGAAGGGTGGTCACAGAGTCTCTCATGAGCATAGCAGCAGATTCAGAGATGGAATGCTTTACAGCTGAGTCACATGCTAGTCGAGTTTTCTTGGAAACAACTAATGCAATAACCTTCACTGATGAAGACATGGAGATCGAGCACCCAGACCACCGTAGACCCCTTTATCTAATGGCCACCATAAACGGGGTTCAAGTCAGAAGAGCACTGGTGGATACGGGGGCATCACTCAACCTCATAGCCTTAAGTACCCTGGAAGCTGTTGGCTTGGTTGACAGAAGGATCCTGGGGGCTCCCATGGAGATAACAGGATTTGGAGGATCGGTAGAGTCAACAGAAGGATACGTGCAGCTAGCCTTAAGGGTGGGGCCAATAGTAGCTCTGACAAGGTTTCATGTGATTAATGCAGAAGTTTCTTATCACGTGTTGCTGGGACGCCTGTGGCTTCATAAACATCGCCTTATTCCATCCACGTTCCATCAATGCATTAAAGGGAGACTGAATGGGAGGCCCATAAGGATCCCTGCCAATCATAATCCTTTCAGCCAGGGAGAAGTGAACTTTGCAGAAACGATGTTTTATGATGAGTTGGAGCCAGATGATGAGAACCCCGCCCCGGGGACCCCGGGGGCACCTATCCTAGAAGAAGAAGAAGGAGGAAGGGGCACCCGTGACCTGAGAAACCTTTTAGAGAGAAAAAGACAAAAGAGGGAGCCCGGCTCTTCAGGATCCCGAGAATGTGTGGTGGTGCGGGAACCTGGGGGAAGGCTAATTTATCGTTTGTGAAGGTGCGCGGGACCCGAATGCATTGTGCAGGAAGGTCCCGGACCACCAAGCTGCATGATGGCCCAAGAAGAAATCCCAGAAGAACCAATTAAGGAGGCCCAGATTCAGCCTGAGGAAGAATTAAAGGAAGTAGACCTGGGAACAGAACCAGGATCCCGAAAACCTGTCTTCATTAGCAGTCAATTGGTGGCTCAAGAAAGAGAACAATTGGTAACCTTGCTTCAAAAATACAGAGATGTGTTTGCATGGACCTATGATGAGATGCCTGGTCTAGACCTAGAGTTGGTAGTCCATTCTCTTAATGTGGACCCAGGGATGAGGCCAGTAGTCCAACCAACTAGGGTCTTCCACACTGAGGTAGAAGCTCAAATAGTCCAAGAGGTCAAGAAATTACTAACAGCTGGTTTTATCAAACCCATCCAACACCCAAAATGGCTTTCCAACATTGTACCTGTGAAGAAGAAAAATGGTCAAATCCGTTGCTGTGTAGACTTTCGCAACTTGAACAAGGGATGTCCTAAAGATGAGTTCCCCTTGCCCAATATCGACCTCCTTGTAGATTCAGCTGCAGGAAATTCAATGTTCTCGTTTATGGATGGGTACAGTGGATACAACCAAATCCGCATGGCAGCCAAAGATGCAGAGAAGACGGCATTCAAAACTCCGATTGGGAATTTTTACTACACTGTAATGCCCTTTGGCCTCAAAAATGCGAGGGCTACGTATCAACGGACCATGACAGCCATTTTCCATGATATGATGCATGAGGAGATGGAAGATTATGTAGACGATATTGTGGTCAAGTCAAAAACCAGAACAGGACATTTCCAAGTACTTGAGCAAGTCTTTGAAAGATGCAGGAAATACAAGTTACGTATGAACCCCATGAAGTGCGCCTTTGGAGTGTCTGCTGGAAAGTTCCTTGGGTTCTTGGTACATCACAAAGGCATAAGCGTGGACCCAGCCAAGGCCACAGCTATTGCCACGATGAGAAGATCAACTACTGTTAGGGAACTCAAAAGCTTCCTGGGAAGGGTCTCCTATATCAGGAGGTTTGTGCCTGGTTTAGCCTCAGCTACAGCAAGCCTATCCAAACTATTGAGAAAAGGAAATGAATTTACCTGGGGAACAGAGCAGCAGGAAGCTTTTCAAAGAATTCAGGGCATTATGAATCATCTGCCCACCCTTCAAGCACCAGTACGTGGACGACCTCTGTTGCTATACTTAGCATCAAACTCTCAGGCAATAGGAGCTTTGCTGGCACAAGAAGATGACCAAGGAAATGAGCAGCCCATATATTATGTAAGCAGAACACTCAAGGATACCGAGACCAGGTACCCCAGAATAGAGAAAGTCTGCCTAGTGATCGTTTATGCATCCCAAAGGTTGAAGAGGTACTTCTCAGCTCACCAAATTCTCTTGGTAACCAAGTCCCACCCCATAAAAGCACTCCTGCACCAGCCCCTTCTCACGGGAATGATAGCACAATGGCTAGTGTTGCTTTCACAATATGATATAGGTATAAGAACTCCCAAGGCTGTCAAGAGCCAGGCCATAGCAGATTTGCTAGCTCAATTCCCAAGAAAGGAAGAAGGCCCGCTGAGCGAAGAAATCCCTGGTGAGGTAGCAGTGATGGAGATCCCAAGGAAGAAATGGACCATGAGATTTGACGGGTCAGCTACAACAACTTCAAATGGGGTAGGAATTGTACTAAGCTGCGAAAATGGGGATATCATGCCCCTGTCCTTCAAGCTCGGTTTCTTATGCTCTAATAATGCAGTTGAATATGAGGCATACTTAACTGGGTTGACTATAGCACTCAGCATAAGAGTGAAACATATGAGAGTGCTGGGAGATTCTAATCTTGTAGTCTCCCAAGTAAAAGGTGACTTTGCATTACGGGAACAAAGCTTAGCAGCCTACAGGACTTGGGCACAAAGGCTGGAGATGGAATTTCAAACCTTCAGCATAGAATACACTCAAAGGAGTGAAAACAGGTTTGCAGATGCTCTCGCCACCCTGGGATCCCAAATACCATTTAATGGGAGGGATACACTAATAAAAATAGGAAGGCAAGAACATTCCATTGTAAGGATCCTCCAAGGGATGTACCCCAAGGAATCCAAACAGTGGGACTGGAGGGACGAAATCAAAGAAAGGATGAAAGAGGCAAGCCCTAGAGGGAACATCAAAGAACTAATGGATTACACTCAGATAGAAGGAGAATTGTACAAAAGACTGCCAGGAGGAATACTGTCCAGATGTATCACCGAGAAGGAAGGAAAGACGAAACTAGAAGAATTACACGCCCAAGCATGTGAAGTTGCAGAAAAAGTCAGCCTATACAAAAGGATGCAACGCATGGGGTATTACTGGCTAGATATGGACAAGGAAGCAGCAATCATACAGGGGAAATGCCCGGAATGTCGTTTGGCAATTGATAAAGAGGAAAGCTACGCGGTATTTATTGCAGAAGATTGGCGGGTTCCTTTCATAAGATACCTGGCTCGGGGGATCTTGCCAACCAACAGGGAACTGGCCCACAAGCTCAAAAAACTAGCGTGCAGGTATTTTTTGCAGAATGACATTTTATTCAAAAAAGGATACCATGGGGATCCCCTCAGGTGCCTGAGACCAAAGAAAGCTAGAGAAGTAGTCAGAGAGGTGCACTCTGGAGATTGTGGAAGTCACCTAGGAAAGAGAAGGCTGTACAAGCAGTTACTGTTGTTAGGATATTACTGGCCAACGATGAAAAGAGACTCTGAGGAGCTGGTCAAAACATGTCATGCTTGCCAAGTCCTAGGAGATGAAATTCACACTCACCCAAATGTCCTACAGGATATGACGACGCCCTGGCCTTTTCATACTTGGGGGCTCGATCTCATAGGGCCCATAAATCCTCCATCCAATGGTTATATATGGATCTTGGCAGCCACGGAGTACTTTACAAAATGGGTAGAGGTCATCCCTTTGAAAAAAGCTACTGAAGCAGCTGTAGCAAATTTCATTCGAAACCACATCATTACAAGGTTCGGGATCCCCAGAAGATTGATCAGCGACAATGGAACCCCATTCATAAACAAAGATATGAAGGGATTAACTGAAGCATACCACATCAAGCATGGAAGATCTACCCCATACTACCCACAAGGAAACGGCCAAGCTGAAGCTACTAATAGGGTAATATTAAAAATCCTTAAGAAAATGAAGTATGAGTATGGAGGAAAATGGAGTGACCATCTGGCAGATGTGCTTTGGGCATGTAGAAGCTCTGTAAAGACAGCCACAGGATTCTCCTCATTCTCCCTGGTTTATGGAACATAAGCCATCAGACCTGTGGAGTTAGTCATTCCTACACCAAGGATAGTTCTGGAGGAAAATCAGGGAGAAAGTGAGGACGCAAGCAATGAAAAGAGGCTAGCAGATCTGGAAGGAGTAGAAGAAGAAAGAGAACTGGCTAAGAAAAGGAGCTAGAGATACCAGCAAAGAATGACCAGAGCATATGCACAAGCAGTACGCCCAAGATTGTTCACTAATTAGTGCTAAGGATGGCGGAGCACGTGAGGAGGAACCTGCCAGGGCCTTCCAAGTTCACCCCAAAATGGGAAGGACCCTACATCATCAATGCAGCTCATGAAAGTGGGTATTATTACCTTGCCAAAGAAGATGGAACAGTCCTGACAGAGCCCATAAACGGGAAATGGCTGAAGCAATATTATGCATAAGGACAAGGGGATCCCGGTACCTCAGGGTCCTTTCACCAGCTTCACTATCTGCTAAGTTCTTTTTATTTTTGTCTTTTTATTTTTCAGCCTTTATCATGAATTCTGGTCTAAGATAATTTTGTTCAGGAACATGTGATAGATTGACACTTTGTGGTCAATACTGCACCAAAAGACTTTTTCTTTGTTCCTTGAAAATGACCATGTTTTAATGAAATTCCTGTTTCTTCAACATTTAAGTTTTTCTTTAAATACTGCAGAAAAAACCAAATTTGGATAAATTTAAGGAAGGATACCTGAGTCAAAAAAAAAAAGGGGAGAGTATGTAATACCCTTTTACATATGGCCCAGGATTCACCTCACAAATAATTTCAGATATCCCACAAACAGTCCCAAGTGCATAGGTCTAGGATCACAGAATAAAAGTAAAATATCTAGGATACCTAGCCTAGCACTTGGCAAAAGGGGAACCTGTCAAAGTTCATGAACTGGGACCGTGTCTCAAAAAGAAAAATATGTACATAGGGAAGGATACCAGTGTACCCAGTTCAGTACTTGCACAATAGATTACCGGGTACCTGGACCAGAATTTACAGTGAAGCCTGTGAAGAGCATGGTCCAGGACTCAGGAAAGAAAAGAGCCATAGGAAAGAAAAGGCAATATACCAAAGAAAAAGGCAGATTCACATACTAAGAAAAAAAAGAAGCAGTTTTGAAACACAAAAGAGAAAGCAAAGAGCAGAACAATGTTCAAAAAGAAAAACTTATACAATCCCAAATTGTTTATGTAAAAAAAAAAAAGCTAAGGAATGAGGCCGGCCAACAGGGAGGCATCCGGAGAAATAACAGGCACAGCCAAAGTAGCAAGGATCCTCTGCCGCTTGACCTTCAAGTCTTGTAAAACCTTGTGAGCACGAGCCAAAGCTTCCTCAGCAGCAGCTATCTCAGTGTCTATACTCTTGAATGATTGCCTCTGAAACAGCATATGAGCCAGCAGACGCAAGTGATCCAGCAGAAAAGACAAATTAAACTTAGCCTCTAGAAGGTCTTGCACCACCCCTCTCCACTCCAGAAGCTTTTCTTCAGACAAGGAATCTACAGAGGAATTCCTTAGGGAAATCAGCACAGCACACAGCAACTCCATTAAAATATTGCCTAGAAAAACGCCTCCCCTGAAGCCGCTGGTAAAATCCCCGTGACTCTTGAGCAGACTCTCTAGCAGCGGCAGGCCTTCCACAGGAACAGAGAAACGCAGGAAGCTGCCATAAGAAGACCCAAAAACATGGAAGTGGCTGGCAGGAAGACTGTTGAATTCCAAGAGATCAAAGCGAGCCAGAAAAGAGGAAAGCCTTGAATCAAGATCTGAGGCAGTCATCTTCGAGGCATCCCCCATCACTGTGTCACCACTTGCAGAGACAGGAGGACTTGCAGCCTTTTGCTCTGGACGAAGGTCAGCAACTTGAACAGGTCTCACAATTCCTTCAGGAATAACAGGCTCAGAACCTGCAAAGCCTGTATCAATATTCAAAAAAAAAAAGAAAAGAAAAGAAAAGGAAGAACAGATTTAGTCTAAAAAAAAAAAAGGAGAAAAAGAAGAACAAACCGGTTCCAGCTTCTTGGGGCAGAGCCTCTTCTTCCTGATCTCCTGACTTCCCCGAAGATTCTGGGAAGGAACATAAGGCAAGTTGAAGAAAAGGTGAAGGACCAATGGCAAAGTGGCTAAAAGAAGGGATAGATGCAGGGGGCTTCGCCATATATAAAAAAAAAAGGGGGGGAAGAAAAGGAAACACGATGGGAGTAGCTTGCACTCACCTTCTGAGCTTTCTGATTCTAAAGAAGAGGCAACACTGGGAGCGGATTTCTCACTGGTTTGACCTAAAAGGAAAAGGAAAAGGAGGAACTCAAGAAAAACTGGAAAAGAAAGTAAAATATAACGCTATTCCAAGGAAACAAGGTTTACCTGTTTGTTTGGATAAAGGAGTGTCTCCCAAAGCACCTTTATCTGACAAGGATTGAGGAAACACAGTCCTGATAGGACTAGGAGTGCGCTCAAGATGGGGACTTTGAGATGACGGGATCCTAGAAGCTTTGGGATCCTGAGAATCCTGGGAACCTTGCATCGGTTGCCCAGTTTCCTCGGCTGGATCATCAGTAGGGGGCTCCTCCCCCATAACAGGAAAAACAACAGAAAGAGCTGTGATAGTTTCCTCCCCCAGAGCCTTATCAGTCATAGGAGGGGATACCTCCACCTAAAGGAAGAAGAAGCGGAGAAGGCAGTGTCAAAAAAAAAAGGGAGAGAAAAACACAACAGCAGGAAATGCAAACAACACAATGTCAGAACAAAAGGGAAAGAACAAAAGAAAAAGGGGAACACATACCACGTCGTCTCCAGAAGATTGGCTCTTACCCTTCTTGTGATCAGACTTGCGCTTGGACTGCAAAGGAAATCACCACTCGTCAGCAAAATAGAAACAAGTGCAACAAGGTGAATAAAAAAAAAAAAAGAGAAGAAGGAAAGAAGTCTTGCCCTTCTCTCTCTCTCTACAGATTCTCTGGAAGTCTTTTGCTTACTACGAGTACGCCCAGAGGGTCCTAAAGGAGGCTGGGATACCAAACCAGAGGATCCTAAAGAACCATGGACTGAAGCAGTCACAGGAACCTGGGGAAAAGAAGACTCTACCTTGGTCTTCTTCCGGGTCCTTGAAACCAAAGGTTCCCTGACATCCTTGCCTTCCTGAGATGCCAAGTGTGCTTGAGATTTCCCCGTTTTCCTTCTTTTCGCCTCAGAGCCTATCTCCACACCCCCTGTACTTTCGCCAACATCAGCAGCTTTCATTTTCTTCGACTTGACATCTTTACCTTTACTCGGAGCAGTGGCAGCACTTATTGTCTCTGTTGCACCCCTTTTGATGGGCACCCCAGAGGAAGCACCAATGATGAGACTATCACCCAGCCAGGTCTCAGGAAAATCCTGTCCATAAGCCACCCAACCTCCCCTGGAGGCATGCCACTCTGCAAACCCAGTCTTGCTGCTTGCAGCAGCAGAAACAATCCCAGCAGTAGGAAGGGATAAACGTCTATTGGATGTCGGAGCAGAAACAATGCTAGGATTCGGGGCATCCCGAACTGTACCAGTGCCAACATAATCAACAAAGGACTTTTGTACTCTTCTCCAATAACTGGTATAGCCACTAGAAGCAAAGACTCCTCTCTGGGAGTTAGGCACTGCAAATTGGGGGCTCCTCCGTGACCAATAAGAAAAGGCCTGCAGCCTCAAGAAAGGATCCAAGGAAGGAAGGGATGGCACCACATCCTTAAAAACTGGAGGAATGTCCTGATCAAAACCAAATTGTCGGAGCACCCGGTGTGCTGAATAATGAGTATATTTTGGGCCACTTGAAGAAGGCACAGGAAGCCAGGAGGGGCTAATGCAGGCAAGATAAGCCAGACTGCCCTCATCACCACGGCGCAAGTCAAAGGTATTACCTGTAGAAGATAAAAAAGAAGACAACACAGAATCACACGCAAAGCCAGGACCAAACTCACGAGGGGAGCTCCCTGCTTGTCAAACAACTCCACAAGATTGAGGCCACCACCTTTCAAGCTAATCCAACGAAAAATAATGGGAAAGGCATCAGTAGAATTGCCACAAAGACCCTTCACTATGTCGGGGGATCCTTGGAACTTGTCCTTCACAAATTTCAAATTCCTGCACTTAGCCAAAGTAGCTGCAGAACGGTCCCACATGAAAATCTGAAGAATAGCACAATGAAGAGATGAAGTGATCACATAACAAGAATCACCCTCAGCCTCATCTCCATGAAGCTGGTCCAATTGAGAATAAACGTGACCCAAAAACAGAGGGGCCAAAGGATACTGGGTACCTCGAGCCAACTTGATTGCCAACGGAAAAAACGAAGACTTAACTCCGTACCCAGGGAACTCACTAAACAAAAACTTACTAAGCCAAAAAGCCAGGAAACCGGCCCACCTCACTTCCTTATCTTTTTCACGAGAGAGGGTCATCACCCATCTCCCCATCCTAGCCGGCTTACCACCAGAAGAGGCGGCGCGACCACCGAAGTGACCAAATAATTTTTCTTCTACCACGAGATCCTCACCAGAAAGGTTAATATCAAAGGGATTCTCTTCACCAAACACTGGGAGGAGGAAGTTATTAACCACATCCTCTAAGGTGATTGTTAATTCACCAGTAGAAAAGAAAAAAGTATGAAGGGAAGGGCACCAACGACGTACCAGATGCCTGAGCCCTTTGGCGTCTCTGAAGCCCTCAAGGTTTCTGGAAATAGCCACTGCCTTTAGGATACCGGCGCGCTCCAAACGACCCACAAATTCAGCATCAGACAGTTCCTTGTCTACCCATATAGGCCAGCCCTGAATCTTTCCTGGAACAAAATCAAAGAAAATAGGAACCACCTCTCGGATTCCTTGTCTGATCTGGAGATCAAAAATCTCTCTAGGGTCAGGAACTTGGGCGGAACCAGCGAAACCCGCTTGACCAGAAAACATCCAAACGTGAGGGGATGGAGGAGCTTCACCATGAGATATATGAGGGAAAAATAAACTAAGAGAATACCAAGGATCCCGTAAAGGGAAGGCCGGACGTTCAGTAACCTCGTGAGAATCACTCGGAGCAGAACCAGAAGAACCTTCACCCTCAGAAGGACTGGGAGTACGCTCTCTCCTCTTTCGAGAAGAAGAAGAAGCCATCGAAACAACACGCACTATGAGAAGAAAAGAGATTGAAAGTGCGAAAGGGAGGAAGACCAGAGTAACAGAGAAGAAGAAAAAAAAAGAAAGAGAAACACAAAGAGTGAAAAACTCAGAGAAGCAAAGTGATAAGATGAAACGGCTACAATAAAGGCGCAAATAGCAGTTGGGGAAAACAGTTTATGGAAAGACGCGCCAGTTGCCAAGAAATTTAATTTGAAGTGATCAGCAGTTATTAATGAGAATAACGGGAAACGAGAAAAGTGGGTAGAGGAGTTTTACCTCAAATACCCAACTACCACGTCCCGTATAAAGAGGAAGCTGCAAAAGGTAATAATTATAAGGGAATGCAACACGCAAAAAGGAGGTGACTAAAAGCAGCAGAAAAGGGCCGGGATCCCAAGTAAAAAGGAAGGGAACCCAGTAGAAGTCGAAAAAAGGGGGATACCACGAAAATCTTAGGAAACCAAAATCACTCACGCGTGGGTTTCAGGCAACCCACGAGCTCGGGGGGCTAAATGTTGAGGTCTAAAAAGGGTCATAATGAAATAAGCCCAAAACAGAAGAACAAGTCAAGCCCAAAAGGAAAAAATTCAAGCTAAGCCCAAAGTAATAGGTACGGATGACCCATGGGGGATAAAAGGAAGGCCCAGAGGATCCTGAAGCCCAGAAAAGGAAGAAGCATCCAAAAAAGAGACCACGGAAAAATATAAAGAAGCAAGGATCCTCAAATCCCTCTAAGCACAAATAAAAAGGAAGACTGGGACAGATCGATAGAAAGAAGACAGAAGAAGAAAAACAAGAAATAAAAGCAAAAAACGCGAGCGACCTCTCATGGCACAGACAGAAAAGGGGCCTCGGGGAACCAGGACAGGGAAGAAGAATGGTAACAAATGACTTTCAAAAATGGCAGAACAGGATTCCGCCCAAATAGGAAAGAAAGGGAAAAGAGGAAGACGCCAGAAATGGGGATGCCGAGAAGGGCATACCTCAGCACGTCCCAAAGAGGATGGCCAACCAGAAGCTTTCGAAGGAATCAGAACCAAGAGAAGGAAAGAATGAGAGAAAATGGAAAAGGGACTTACCGAGACGATGGGGACAAAACATGCTCTGTTTGCATAAGAACAAAACAGGGGAACCAACGGTTCCCCGGGACGCCCAGAAAACTCCATTATAAAAGGAGGGGATGGGTTGTGAAGAAGGCGGCGAGAAAAAAAAGAAAGAAACACAAGAAAGAAGAAATTCTCTAGGAAGAACCATCAGAAAAATCTATGCAGAAAGAAAAATACTAAGGGAAGAACAAATACTGCTTCCCGATATCCTGTAAAGGCCACTATTGCACATACTCGGATTCAACGAGAATCAAACTTTGCAAGTTTTGAAGGCTGAAATAGCCATTCAAGGCTGCAATTTTTGAGCTTGATTGGACCTTGTATCACGTCCTAGTGAGCTTTCTGTAATCAAACAGATAACTTATTAATGAAACACTGCTTCATAATTCCCAGGATCCCTACAGCATTTTTTTTTTATATCACCTTGCTAATCCTATTTTCTTTCCTTCTGAGCTTACATCGTTAATTTTTGGCACTCTCCGATGTCCTTGTTTGTCATTTTTCTTTGTATGTTGTCAGGGGTATTCTCTGCATTCACTTGATTCTTAAACAGCTCGTTAGTTGCGGTGAATCAAGGCCCGGTCCACCAAATCCTTCCTTTTCATTCAGGCCCGGGATCCTTGGGCTTGAGCATCCCGAAAAAGGCACTCTCACACACACTTATTATTGCTTGTTTTTTTTTTTCTTTTCTTTTTTTTTTTTTTTTTTTTTTTTTTTTTTTTTTTTTTTTTTTTTTTTTTTTTTTTTTTTTTGTTTAGGTGGAAGTATCTCCTCCCACGGCTGGTAGGACCCTGGAGGAGAAAACGGTTGTAACCCTTTCTGTTGCGTTTTCAGGTGTGGAAGAAGAGCCCCCTAGTGGTGGCATGGCTGAGGAGGCTAGGTAGCCAATGTTGGGCGTCCAAGCTACCCAGGATCCTGAGGCTTCCCAACTTCCTGCGTCCCAAGGTCCTCAGCTTGAGTAGACTCCCAGTCCCATCAGAACTGTGTTCCCTCAAACAGTGTTAAGTACAGAAATTTTGGGAGGTGTGTCTCCATCCAAACAAACGGGTGAGTCTTATTTTCCCTTAATGTTTAACTCTATTTCTCTTTTGTCCCCTCTCTCTCTCTTCCACCTTTTGAGTTCTTTCTTTCCTTTCTCTTTTTTAAGTCAAGCCAGTGTGAGTTCTGTTCCTAGCGCTGCCTCTTCTTTGGAATCAGAGGATTTTGAAGGTGGGTGAAGATCACTCTTACTGCGTCTCTACCTTCTTTTAGCCGTTTTGCTAAGGCTTCCCCACTTTTTCTTCAACTTGCTCTGTGTCCTTTCTTAGAGTCTTCTAAGAAGCCAGAAGAGCAAGAGGAGGAGGTTCCGCCCAGGAGGCCGATACTGGTTTCCCTTTCCCCTCACTTTTTTTTTTTATTTATTATGTATATTTTTTTTTGGGCTGCCTCTTTTCTTTTGAACTAAGTCTGTTTCCCCCTTTTTCTTTGTGAATGTTGATACAAGTGTTAAGGATTCTGAGTTTGTGGTTCCTGAGGGGGTTGTGGGATTCGTTCAGGTTGCTGATCTTCGAACTACTCAAAAGGCTAAAGGTTCCCCAGCTCCTGCAGGTGGGGATACAACGATGGGAGATGCTCCAAGGATAGCCGCTTCAGACCCTGATTTAAGGCTTTTCGTCTTCCTGGTCCGTTTTGATCTTCTGGAGTTCAACAGCCTCCCTGCTAGTCACTTCCATTCCTTTGGGTCTTCTTATGGCAGCTTCTTGTGTTTATCTGTGCCTGTGGAGGGTCTGCCATTGCTAGAAAGGTTGCTCAAGAGTCATGGAGACTTTACCAGTGGTTTCAGAGGAGGTGTTTTTCTGGGCAACATCTTGATGGAGCTGCTGTGTGCCGTGCTGATTTCCTTGAGGGGTTCTTCTATAGACTCTTTATCTGAAGAGAAGCTTTTGGAGTGGAGGGGAGTGGTACAGGACCTTTTAGAGGCCAGGTTCAACCTGTCCTTCTTGCTGGAGCATTTACGTTTACTGGCCCACATGCTATTCTAGAGGCAACCTCCCAGGAGTATAGATGTTGAGATTGCTACTGCTGAGGAAGCTCTAGCTCATGCTCACAAGGTCTTGCAGGATTTGAAGATTAAGAGGCAAAGGGTTCTTTCTTCTTTAGCTGTCCCTGTTATTTCCCCAGATGGTTCCTTGTTGGCTGGCCTTATTCCCTAGTTTTTCCCCCTTCTTTATTTTTAGCTGGTTCAGATGTGTATAAACAATTTGGGGTTGTATAAGTTTCTATTTTTTCTTCTGCTTGAACACTGCTTCTTTTTTTATTTTTTTTTATTTTGCATAGACTTGTATTTGTGCTTCGAGGCTGCTTCTAAGTGTTTGTGTTTCAAGATTGCTTCTAATTTTCTTAATAACATGCGGATTTGCTTCCCTTTAGGATATTGCTTTTCTTTTCTCTTTTTTTTTTTAATTTTTTTTTTTTACTGAGTCCTGGTCCATGGTTCCCACAAGTTTTTCTGTAGGTTCTGGATCAGGTACCTTGGTGGTTGTTTTGTTGCGCAAGTACTGAACTGGGTACATTGGGCGCCTCTTTTAGTCTGAGTTCATGAACTTGGCAGGTTCCCCTTTTGTCAAGTGTTGGGCTAGGTATCCTGAGCACTTATTTTTGCCCGTGATCCTAGACCATGCATTTGAAACAATTTGTGAGGTAGGTCTTGGGTCATATGTCAAAAGGTATTTTTTTTTTTTTTTTTTTTTTTTTTTTTTTTTGTCTTGGCCTAGATATCCTCCTTCAATTCTGTCCAGACTTGGACTTTGCAATATTTAGAACTTAAAGGCCAAAAAAAAGAGATTTCATTAAAATACGATTACCGTCTAAGGAACATGGCAAAAGTCATCAAAGATAGTAAGGATCACAGAGTGTCCTTCTATCATGGGTTCTTGAACAAAATTACTTAAACAAGAATTTATAACAAAAGCAAAGAAAAGATGAAAAACACTTAGCAAGCTGGAGAGTTGGCAAAGGGATCCCGGCGTACTAAGACCTTTTTTATTTTTTTATTTTTATTTTTATGCATAGTATTGTTTCAGCCACTTCCCATTTATGGGTTCTGTCAGGACTGTCCCATCTTCCTTTGTAAGGTAATAATACCCACTATCATGGGCTTTTCTGATGATGTAGGGCCCTTCCCATTTTGGGGTGAATTTGGAGGGTCCTAGGAGGTTCCTCCTTACGTGTTCTGCCATTCTCAGTACCAGCTGCCCCTCAGTCAAAGTCCTTGGGCGTATTGCTTGTGCATATGCTTTAGTCATTCTTTGCTGGTATCTCTGGCTTCTCCTCTTGGCTAGCTCTCTTTCTTCCTCTACCCCTTCTAGATCTACCAATCTCCTTTCATTGTTTGTGTCCTCGGTGTCCTCCTGACTTTCTTCAAGTACTACTCTTGGTGTAGGAACAACCAATTCCATAGGACTAATAGCTTTTGTTTCATAGACTAAGGAAAACGGCGAGAATCCCGTGGCTGTCTTTATAGAGCTCCTACATGCCCAAAGTACATCTGCCAGGTGGTCACTCCATTTTCCTCCATACTCATGCTTCATCTTTTTAAGGATCTTCAGCATCACCCTATTAGTGGTCTCAGCCTGGCCGTTTCCTTATGGGTATATGGCGTAGACCTTCCATACTTGATGTAATATGCCTCAGTCAACCCCTTCATGTCTTTGTTTATGAACGGGGTCCCGTTGTCACTAATCAATCTCTTGGGGATCCTGAACCTTGTAATGATGTGCTCTCAAATGAAGTTTGCTACGGCTGCTCCAGTGGCCTTTTTCAAGGGGATGGCCTCTACCCATTTTTTAAAGTACTCCATGGCTACTAAGATCCATATTTAACCATTGGATGGGGGATTTATAGGCCCTATGAGATCAAGCCCCAAAGTGTGGAAAGGCCATGGTGTTGTCATATCTTGCAACACATTTGGGTGAGTATGGATTGCATCCCCAAGGACTTGACAGGCGTGACAGGTTTTGACTAGTTCCTTGGAGTCCCTTTTCATTGTTGGCCAGTAGTACCCCAACAGTAGTAACTGTTTATAGAGCCTTCTTCTTCCTGGGTGACTCCCATAATCACCAGAGTGCACCTCCCTGACTACTTCCTTGGCTTCCCTTGGTCCTAGGCATCTCAGGGGATCCCCACTGTATCCCCTTTTGAATAGGATCCCATTCTGCAAGAAGTACCTGTCCGCAAGTTTCTTGAGCTGGTGGACTAATGCCCTATTAATTGGTAGGATCCCTTGAGCCAAGTATTCCATGAAGGGAATTCTCCAATCTTTTGTAACAAATACAATGTAGCTTTCTTCTTTGTCTATCGAGAGCTGACATTCTTGACATTTTTCCTGTATAATTGCCGCCTCTTTGTTCATATTTGGCCAGTAGTATCCCATGCGTTGCATTCTTCTATATAAGCGATCTTTTCTGCGATCCCGCAAGCTTGGGTATGTAACTCTTCCAACCTCTATTTTCCTTCATTCTCATTGATACACCTAGATAGGATCCCTCTAGGCAGCCTCCTGTACAGCTCACCTTCTATTAGAGTGTAATCTCTCAACTCTTTGATACTTCCTTCGGGTCCTACCTTTTTCATTTTTTCTTTGACTTCGCTCCTCCAATCCCACTGCTTGGACTCTCCGGGGTATATCTTTTGAAGGATCCTTATGATAGAATGTTCCTGCTTTCCTATCCTTACCAGCGTGTCCCTTCCTTTGAATGGTACTTGGGATCCCAGGGTGGCGAGCGCATCAACAAACCTGTTCTCACTCCTTTAAGTGTACTCTATGCTAAAGGTCTGGAATTCCTGCTCCAACCTTTGTGCCCAAGTCCTGTAGGCTGCTAAACTTTTTTCTTTTAGCGTAAAGTCACCTTTCACCTGGGAAACTACAAGATTGGAGTCCCCTAATATTCTTATATGCTTTACCCCTAATATTCTTATATGCCTCATATTCAGCTGCATTATTGGAACAGGAGAACCCAAGCTTAAAAGACAAGTGTATGATATCCTCATTCTCATAGCTTAGTATGACTCCAACTCCATTTGAAGTTGTTGTAGCTGACCCATCGAATCTCATTGCCCATTTCTTTCCTGGGATTTCTGCCACTGCCACCTCACCCAGGATCTCTTCACTTAGTGAACTTTCTTCCTTTCCTGGGAACTGAGCTAGTAGATCTACTATGTCTTGGCTTTTGACAGCCTTGGAGGTCCTAAGGCCTATGTCATATTGAGAGAGTAGGACCAGCCATTGTGCTATCCTTCCTGTTAGAAGGGGCTGATGTAGGAGTGCTTTTATGGGGTGAGACTTAGTTACCAAAAGGATCTAGTGAGCTAAGAAATATCTTATCAGCCTCTGGGATGCGTAGATAATCACTAGGCAGGCTTTCTCTATTCAGGGGTACCTGGTCTCGGTGTCCTTGAGCGTCTTGCTTACATAGTAAATAGGTTGCTCATTCTCATCATCATCTTCCTGTGCTAGCAAGGCTCCTATTGCTTGGGAGTTTGATGCTAAGTACAGCAACAGGGGTCGCCCACGTACTGGTGCTTGGAGAGTGGGCAAATGATTCATTATATGCTGAATCCTTTGGAAGGCCTCATGTTGCTCTGTTTCCCAGGTGAATTCAATTCCCTTTTTCAACTGTTTGGACAAACCCGTTGTGATTGAAGCCAATCTTGGCACAAATCTCCTAATATAGGAGACCCTCTCTAGGAAGCTTTTTAGCTCCCTTACCATTGTCGGTCTTTTCATTGTGGCAATGGCTACGACTTTGGCTAGATCTACACTTATGCTTTTGTGATATACCAGAAACCCAAGGAACTTCCCAGCAGACACCCTGAAGGCACATTTCATGGGGTTCATGCGTAGCTTTTACTTCCTGCATCTTTAGAAAACTTGCTCAAGTACTTGAAGGTGTCCTATCCTAGTTTTTGACTTGACCACAATATCATCCACGTAGTCTTCCATCTCCTCATGCATCATATCATGGAAGATAGCTGTCATAGTTCGTTGGTATGTGGCCCTTGCATTTTTTAGGCCAAAGGGCATCACAGTGTAAAAAAAATTCCTGATTGGAGTTCTAAATGTCGTTTTCACTACATCCTTGGCAGCCATGCGAATTTGGTTGTACCCATTTTATCCATCCATAAATGAGAACATAGAGCTTCCTGCAGCTGAGTCTACAAGAAGGTCGATATTGGGCAGAGGAAACTCATCTTTTGGGCATGCCTTGTTCAGATTACGAAAGTCCACATAGCAACGAATTTGACCATTCTTTTTTTTCACAGGTACTATGTTAGAAAGCCACTTGGGGTGCTGGATGGGTTTGATAAAATGAGCTGTCAGCAGCTTCTTAACTTCTTGAATTATCTGAGCTTCTACCTCGGTGTGAAAGACCCTAGTTGGCTGGACTACTGGACTGATTCCTGGGTCCACATTGAGAGAATGAACCACCAATCCTGGGTCTAGGCCAGGCATTTCATTATAGGTCCATGCGAACACGTCCCTGTATTTCTGGAGTAAGGCTACTAATTGCTCCCTTTCTTGTGCCATCAGCTGACTGCTAATAAAAACAAGTTTCTGGGATCCTAGCTTGGCTCCCAGGTTTATTTCCTTTAATTCTTCGTCAGGCTGAATCTGGGCTTCCTTAACTGGTTCCTTCGGGATCTCCTCTTGAGTTATCATGCAATTTGGTGGTCCGGGACCTTTCTGCGTGATGCATTCAGGTCCCGTGCACCTTCACAAGCGATAAATCAACCTTCCCTCGAGTTCTCGCACCACCACGCACTCTCGGGATCCTGAGGAGCTAAGCTTCCTCTTTTGCCTTTTTCTTTCCAGAAGGTTTCTCAGATCATAAGCACCCCCCTCCTTCTTCTTCTTCTTCCAGGATAGGTGTTCCTAGGATCCCCGATGTGGGGTTCTCATCATCTAGCTCTAACTCATCGTAAAACATTACTTCTGCAAAGTTCACTTCCCTTTGGCTGAAAGGGTTACGGTTGGCAGGGATCCTCATGGGCCTCCCATTCAATCTCCCTTTAATACATTGATGGTACATGGATGGAATAAGGCGGTGTTTATGGAGCCACAGGCTTCCCAACAGTACATGGTAGGACACCTCTGCATTAATTACAAGAAACCTTGTCAAAGCCACTATTGGTGCCACTCTTAAGGCCAGCTGTACATACCCTTCAGTTGTTTCTGCCGACCCTCCAAATTCTGTTATTTCCATAGGAGCCCCCAGGATCCTCCTGTCAACCAAGCCTACGGCTTCCAGGGTACTCAAGGCTATGAAGTTGAGTGATGCCCTTGTGTCCACCAATGCTCTTCTGACTTGGACACCATTTATGGTGGCCATTAGATAAAGGGGTCTACGATGGTCTGGATACTTAACCTCCATATCTTCATCAATGAAGGTTATTGCATTAGTTGTCTCCAAGAAAGCTCAACTAGTATGTGATTCTGCTATGAAACACTCTATTCCCGAATCCACTGCTATACTCATGAGAGACTCTATGGCCACTCTTCTTGCTTCTAGTCCGAATCCTAACTGGTTGAATAGTGACCTGAACTTGGGATTCTTCTGGAGGGTCCTGACTGTGCTTGGGTGGAAGGATCCTTCAGATTCTTCTGCTTCTACTGGATTCCCATGGATTACTATAGCTACCACCCATTTCCCTTTGTGGTTGGGCAGGGGGTTCCTTTGCACTTCTGGCTCTTTTTGAGTGAGTTCCAAGGTTCCTTCTCTTAGATTTTTGTGAAAGAGCCTACGGAGGGTCCATCAATCCTTGGTGGAATGCTTGACATAATTATGGATCTTACAAAACAAAGGGTTCTTCCTTTCTTCCTCAGTTGGTGGCCTGGACATAGTGAATGGCCTAACAACTCCATCCCCGATCCATTTGTCTAGGACATGGTTTAATTTCTTTGTGGTACATGGGATTACTGGTGGTTCCTCAAACTCCTTCCCATCAGGCCTCTTCCTTTTTTCTCCCACTGATGTCGTCATGGCTTGGGATATTGGCATCCTTTTTGTCCTCATAGTCTGTGCTGTCCTTCTAGTTCTCTGCAACAGGTCAGCAAGCTGTGCGATGCATAGGTTTTCGAGGTTGAGTCTGTAATAAAAAAGCATGTTAGATATGCAAGTTTCCACGAGTTCTTTTTCTTCGTGGTCCCCATAACAATCTAGGGACACATCTTCAAACTTTTTAATGAATTGGACAGGATCCTCCCCAGGCCTCTGCCTTACCATCTGAAGGCTTTGGAAAGTGATCTTGTCCTCACTGGGGTAATACTTCGAACAGAATCTCTCCATCATTTCATCCCAGGTTTTAATGGACCCAGGTCTCAACGTGGTGTACCAAGTATATGCTCTATCCGCTAAGGATTTAGCAAATTCTCTTAGACACAGTTCTTGGTCTCCTACGTAGGGGCCCATAGTGTGAATGAACCTATTCACATGCTCCACGACACTTCCATTTCTTCCATCGAAAGGATGGAACTTTAGGGGTTCGTATCCTTTAGGGTACAGCTTGCTAAGGAGTTCTGGTGGGAATGAGGGATCTTGAGAGAATTGCTTGGAGATCCCCGAATATTTTTCCCTTTCCTGCTCTAGGAGGACATTGACATCTGCCAGTGTTAGGTATTGGGGGTTGGCTCTCCCTCCCGTCGCTGACCCTCCTTCTGGTTGAGTTCTGTCTTAGTAGCCCACAGGGGGAACATTGTCTCTGATTTCCTGTGTCTTGCCTTCTTTGAGAAGGTGAACTTCCTGCTGCAAGTCCTTTAACATTGCTGTCATTTGATCCATGGGGTCTGGCTCTTGCCTTGCATGCCTTTGTTCTGATACGACCTCCTGCTCTATCAGGGGTACCTTGCACCTTTGTCTGGAAGCTACTTCATTTTCTCCCACGGGCTCAGAGGCCGTGGGTGGCACATTAGTACCTTTGTTGTTCCTTTGACTTGGAGGCATGCTCTGCGAAGGGATTGCTTCTTCCCTCTTCTTTACCCAGTCCCCAGCAAAGTCGCCAAAATGTGAGAGTACCTTTTTCTTTAGTACCCGGGCCCAAGGATCCTAGGCCAAATAGTTGTGGTTTGGTGGACTGGGCTTGGTTCACTGCAGCTAAAGGGGCTATTTAAGAACCAAGTGGTGCACAGGGCAAGCTTCCTACAATACATATAAACTAGCAAACGAGAATATTTGTACTGAATAACAATGAAAACAGCAAAAGGAATACAAAGTAATCAGGAAATACACAATGTTCTAATCCTTGATCTTGATCAGAGAAAGTCCATGATCCTTTAGACATATGACGATACATTCTTCTAAAGTCACCAAAAGGATTTTCCTTGACCTTTACAATGTTTAAGAATTGAAAATCATATCTGAGATATTTGAATCAATACTGGGTAATGACATTTTTTAAGAATTGAAAATCATACTTGTGATATTTTTATGAAATTGTGCCCTTTTGCCAATACAGGTCCAATTTCATTAGTGAGATCACTAGCAAGAAGAGCTTGAATAGTCAAGCTTGCATCCCATAATTGACTACCAAAACTTTGCATATAGATGACATAAATCAAGTTAAAATGTTCAATATAAACTCAAATTTAAGTCTTCATGAAATAGGTAAAATGTTCCACAATTGTTTTACAAAAATATGTACTAACCTGCATCTTGATTCCATCTTCATCAATCCATATGAAATCTTTCATCCTAGCAAGATGTTTCTTGAAATAATCCCCATTTGGATCTTCAACCCAACAAGCAAGCATACATATTGCCTGTTAAGTGCAACTGGCTTTAGTATTGATGTTATAAAGCCTAAATTAGCCATGTTAATCGGTATTCTTGACTATAGAATGTAATTACCTTTTTCACTACTCCGACGGTAATGTATCGACTAATTTCATCTTCATAATGAATATGCTTCATCGTTACCTAAAGAGCCTTCTCTCTAACCAACTTATTTAAGGGCCAACAAGTAAGAAAAGGCTCAGTTAATACGTATAGACTATCCCAAAGCAGATCTTGTAACCACGGATGGGGATAGTAGAGATCCTCCTATAATAATAGTTTTGAAGAACCAATGCATATGAAGAAATTATTAAGAGCCTATATGTGAATGCACACATATCGACCATGAGGAGAAAATTAGGTAAACTCACATTCGCGCATAGATGCCGCACTTTCATCCATTTAACTTCATTGTAAGGCTGAGTATAGAGCTCCTCCCTTAATTGAAGAATTAGAAGTGTAATTGGACCAACAAATCTTTTCCCGTATATGTACGAAAAAGGCATGTACACCAACCGACAATAGATCCACATTCTGGCTACAGTTTAGGCACAAAAGACCCTTGATATAGTTTTAACTAAAATAAAAATATAGAAAGTTCTATTGTCGAAGAAGAGTAAATCCTCAACAGTGGCAGAGGCATCTAATAGAAGGGCAAACCTAATTTCTACATTATCCTAACTGTGTTAAAAAACATTCCACTATGTAATAAGGATCAAAATTACAAAGAATTGTAAAATATGATATATTTAATGAAGCAATAAGTACATATTGTGTGAACCTGGATGAATGGGAAGAAAAGAAGGAAGGAGCCAAAATTCTAGTGGCATTGGATTGCATCCAGTCCATTCAAACACGCGAAGTATCTAAAACATTGCATAATAGAGTTAATTACCAGCAAATAGTCATCATTCTTGGTGAAAGCAATACAATTAGATTTTAATCTACAATACAAATTATTATCAATGTATAACTATAATTTGATATGAAACTTTGCAGAAAAAGACATACGGAAAGCCAATTCTTTCCCCAAGAGGGTATGTGTGTAACACCACCATGATCAAGGTTCCACTTCCGTGCTTTTGCACAAGCATTATCCTGACCACCGTCAGGTCCTTCCCTAAGTATACGCATACAAATGTAGTTGAGAACTGTGCCAAACACGATGCTATGACCTTCTAAGTGTAATCCCCAGCCACCATCTTCATTCTATTTTAATAATGATAAATTAATAACATAGCTTTTTGCCGAATATTTTTTAGCATAGTTGTTATACATGAAGTTTGAACTTTAAAAAAAAAAATAATAATAAAAAGAAGAAGAAATGAAAGACTAAATTAACAAATTCCACAAAAACTCTAATTACTTATTCTATAAAACATCAAAGAATATGTACTTGATGATTGTATACGTAATGAAGGATTTCTTTTCGATATTCAGCAGGGAACACTGTATTAAGATGTCCTGTAATGTAGCAACATATTACCTGCATTTTTTTGGATTTAATAAAGACAATTAGCAGTTAGATGAAGATGAACACCAAAATAATTCAGTGGCAGGCATGTCATTAACTAGTCTATGATGATCACAATTATGAACAATAATGACAACAATATAACTCACAAAGGGTGGAACAAAAAACATCGGGCCAGCATTTTCAGTGGGCCAGTGACCATCACTAGACTGCAAGGCCGCAGAGAAATGGACAGCCCTCCTCAATGCATTTGTGGCCTTTTCATCTGTGATTCCTTCTCCATCCTCTATCTTTTCTGGTGGAATTGTTTGTTTGAAGTTTTTCTCCCTCAAAAACTGCAATAATTTTGTAAATTAAAGAAAGGATGGTGTCAGTGTCAACAATTTCTAAGGCTTTAGAAGTATGAGCAGTAGCAAAACTGACTAATACCATAGAATTTCATTGAGCAATGACACTTTTTAACCAATTCACTTGAACACTAAAAGATACCAAAGTTTGTTAGTTTTTATTCCCTTTTAACGAATCCAATTCACTTTTTCTTAGTGCTTTGATAGGAATTCTTGAGAGATTTCAACTCTAGGGCTAGACTGTCTTTTTTATGTTTCGGCTATAAAATTTTAAGTTTTATGCATAAATAGGGGATTTTTGTGTTCTGGACGTTAAACCATTAAATTGAATGCTTAAGAAGAAAAACTAAGGATCCTAATTAAAATTCATAACTCTTAGGTTAGATTATGTTTGGGTTATGTCGATCTAATGAATTGCATCTTTAGGTATTATATTTATTACATTAAATTAGGGCTTTTCGTTCTTGTAATGTTTAAATACAATTGGATCCATAATATGTAACCAGTACATCTAATTAGGTTTTTCTATTTTGTTTTCTAAAAAAAAAAAGTTTAGTTTTTTTTTTTTTTTTTTTTTTTTTTAACTTTAATTGGGTAAAATTAATATAGATTTGACTCATTTGAGAGTAATTAATCAATGAATTGAAAACATTTTGAATTTATGATTAGGAATTAGAATAATTTGTGGCTTCCAATGATCTAAGTACTTTGATCTCAAATTTAAGGTTCACATATGAAATTAAGGTTTCCAGTTGCAAGTTCAAAGTTTAAATTTCATGATCTGATCAAATGATTACGATCACTTAAGTTTTATATGTAATCAATAGGGGGTTTTCTCTTAAATTGATTTTAATTTTTTTTTAAATTTATTTATTCTTGATTTTTCAAAATGAACAATATCCATATGGAATTAAAGGTCCTAATAGAGTTGACGCTTGTTTAGCTATGGCTAACTAAATTTATGTTAGGATTAATCTATACTACTAACAAGAGGATTCCCTTATTTCGTCTTCAACTTTTGGCGTAGCAAAATATGTTCATACAAATTCTAAAATAACATATTCTTTAGTTTAATTTTATTTCCTACAAAAAAGCAAAAAGGTTAAACAAGTAATTCTATCTCACATACAATTTTTTTTTTTTCAAATATCTGATTCTTATATGTATTTGTTATCTATTTGAATTCAAATACTAGTGGGTTTCAGTTAACTCAACTGGTAAAATCTCTGATAGTTGTATAAGAGATTTGGGGTTCAATCCCTGCCTACACCAAAAATTGATTGGTGTCTTGGTCTGATGATAAAACGCTATCATCAGGAACGGATGCCATAGGTTGAAACTCTTTAAAAAAAAAAAATTTCAAATACTTCTATTATGTTTTATAAAAAAAAATACTTCAAATATGTTTTATAAAAAAAAAAAAAAATCAGTTATGTACGTACACAAGAAAAAAAAAAGTTTTTCTCTCCTACAAAAAGCAAAAAGGTTGAACGAGTAATTCTATCTCACGTACCAAAAAAAATTCAAATATATGATTCTTATCTGTATTTGTTATTTATTTGAATTCAAATACTTCAATAAAAAAAAAAACCTTATTTATCATTTGTATTCAAATGTCATTCATTTATTTTTTATCTATTTGAATTCAAATACTTTAATTATGTCTTATTTCCTATTCAAATGCTATTTTGTTATCTATTTGAATTCAAATACTTTAATTATGTTTATCAAAGAGAAAAAAAAAAACCAAAAAAAAAAAAAAACCTTATTCTCACAATCAATTTGTTTTCAAATGTCTGATTCCTATCTGTATCTGTTATCTATTTGAATTCAAATACTTCGATTATGTTTATCAAAAAGAAAATTACAAATTTACTTCTTCAAAAAAAAGAACCCACTACCACTCACGTACAAAATGAAAAAAAAAAAATTATATATATATATATATATATACTAAAACGTATTTAGCTAAATTTTTTTTTTTGTTTCAATTTTGTTTTATAATAATACTAAAACGTTTTTCAGTTTTATCCCAAAATTTTTATTTTTATTTTTTATTATTTTTATTTTTTTAATTCTTTAAAATATTTCAATTTTTTTTAATCCAAATTATATATAGTTATCACAAATCCTCATCCATTCACACTAAAGTTTATCATCTTTCTTTTGTTTGAAACTTAGTTTTTTTTTTTTGTTTTACTTATCACAATTCTTATCCCAATCGATAAATTCAAATGTTCAATTGGTTTTGAACTTCTTACGGTACAAAATTTCCCTCATTTGAACACATTAAAATTGCATCCATACTAGGGATAGCAATGTAAAATAACTACTACTACTACCCACTACTATCTCAACTCCCTTTAGCCACTATCACGTACAGAAGGAAAAATAAAAAATAAATAAAAATCTTCTATTCTGACCACCCATTTGCATATCACATCTCCCACCTTCCTACTCCACATATTCATTATAATTTAACAAAGCCACCACTTTCATGTCAGAATCAAACGCAGCAACCTTTAAAATTTGCTAAATTTCAATATTTAAAGGTACATTATATCTAATTTCTATGGAGAAGTGAATTTTTATTGAGGTTTGTATTTAAAGGTGTGTTGACTACAGGCCTGGTCTTAATTTCTATTGAGGTATGTATTTGATTCCTTTGTAATGTTGAGATATTTTGAGCTATTTTGATGGTGTAAGGTTGAATTTATTCAACCATCTAATTGGCTTTATTCCGTGCCAAATTTGCTTGTATTTCAGCATTTAGTAACCATGTATTTAGGTGGGTTTGATGTAAGAGTAGTGAGTGAGATAGAGTGAAGTTTGCTCAAGAGTGTGCAAGAAAACAGAGACTCGCGGCTTGGCCTCGCGGGTGACTCACGGCTGCAAGCCACCAAACGCAGCACACGTGCCAAGCATGCCGGAAGGTGAACAGTCATGCTAGCTGAAGCACTACAGGACGAAACAGGACAACTGGCCATACAGTTATCTCGCGACTGGATCTCGCGACTTAGTCAAGCCGCGAGGTCAAGCCGCGAGCCACCCCTGTTTTGTAAAACCTGACATTTCACATTCCTCTCACACTCCAGTATAAATACCCCGTTTACCCACAAATGTAAGAGAGCTTCTAGAGAGAATTTTGAGAGAGAAACCCTAAAGAAAAACAAGATTGATTCACCCACAATCTATACATTAGAGTCTCTTCAAATTCCTCAACTCTCTTCCTCTCCATTATCAAATCCTTGAGAGGCATTTTACCAAACCTTGTTCTCACCATTTTCATTACTGTGAGAGAGCTGTTTGGATTTCTGGGAAGCAGTTAGGAAGGAACCAATCTTCATTGGTTGATGCTATGGTTTAGTAGCGGAATCCGGGAAGCTAGAAAAGAAAAAGGTTCGGCACAACCTCGTTGGAGGAAGAAGCTTGGAGGGTCTATTGTTGTCCATGTATCCCAACTATATTTTCTAGTGGATTGTTTACCACTTGGAGGGCGGCGAAGAGGTTTTACGCCGAGGGCTTCGGTTTCCTCTTCGATAACACATCGCATGCTGTCTTTGTGTTTGCATCTTCCTTCCTCTTTATCTTTGCCTCTTTATTAACTGCTGTGGGTTGTGTTTTTAATTTGGCATAGATAGTTTTTCCAATTCCATATATTAGCTTATGTTAAGTTTCCGCACACTTGTTGTTTGACATAATGCTTAAATTGGTTAAGTTGTAATTTGGGGGTCTAAACGTTCAAGGGTGTTTATACACATATTTGAACTTTCAATTGGTATCAGAGTGGGTACACTGTTATTGGTTCCATTACCATTGTGTGATCCTTGACTCCCTTTTGAGATGGATTGGTCTCAATCCCTAAATGCACCTCCATATTTTGATGGTAGTAATTATGCTTTTTGGAAGGTTTGCATGAGAGCTTTTCTGTGTTCTATTGATGAATCTGTTTGGGATGCGGTTGAGATAGGTTAGACCAGGCCTGAGGAAGCCAAATCCACATGGGATAAGGCAGCACTTGCTGCATCTAATGCTAACAGTAAAGCACTCAATGCTATTTTTTGTGGTGTGCCTCCAGATGAATTTCACAGGATTTCTCACATCATCATTGCCAAAGAAGCATGGGAGATATTAGAAACCACCTATGAAGGCACGAAGAAAGTGAAAGACACCAAGTTGCAAATGCTGACCACTCGGTTTGAGGAGCTCAAAATGAGTGAGGATGAGTCCTTTGACTCTTTCTATGGGAAGCTAAATGAGGTGGTTGTCAGCAAGTTTAATCTGGGAGAGAAAACGGAGGACTCTAAAATTGTAAGGAAGATCCTTCGATCTTTGCAGGAAAGTTTTCGTGCTAAAGTGACAGCGATTGAAGAGAGCAAGGACCTTGATGACATCAAAGTCCAGGAGCTGGTTGGTTCTCTTCAGACTTATGAGATGTCGCTGCCCAATCAACGGAAGAGTAAATCTTTTGCCCTTAAGACCATTAATGAGAAGGTGGAAGATCAAGATTCATCGGGAGAAGATGTGGTTGACAAAGATGTTGCATACCTTATTAAAAATTTCAGGAAGTTCTTGAAATTCAAAAATAATGGCAAATTTGATGATAAAAGAAAATTCCAAAATTCTGGAAGGGAGAAAAGAGAATTCAAAAAGAAAGATGGAAAAGAATCTCAACCTGCACAAGGTGTCACTTGTTTCGAATGTAACGGGCATGGACACTTTAAGAAAGAATGTCCGAATTATTTGAAATCGAAAGGCAAAGTGTATGCCACAACATTGAGTGACTCAGATTCTTCTGACTCAGAATCTGAAGAAAGCTGTGATGGAGAAGGGAACTACTCAGCGTTTATGACTATTGCTCACGTTGAGTCTTCAGACGAGTTGAATCTGTTTGTACGAGACCTTGGAGAACATAGTGATGAAGAATCACTGGGAATTGCTGAAGAATCAGATGCTGAAGAAGATGAAAGCACAACCAATCTTCAAGAGAATTACAACTCACTCCTGGAGAAGTCGGGTGAGTACATAAGGGTGGCCAAGGCTGCTGTGAGAAAAATGAAGAAGGCAGAGGAGGATTACAAAAGTCTCCTAATCCGATATAGGGAGGCCAAATGTGAGATAGAAACACTGAATGGTGAGCTGTCAGAAGTTTATACAAAAGTGAGATTTCTTGAGCAAGAGGTTGTGCAAGCAAATGCTAAAATAGAGAGGGTCACCACCAAGAAGCTAGATGATGTTATTTCATCTCAAAAGAGCTTTTCAGACAAATTCGGGTTGGGATATACCGGAGGAAGTAGTTCATCTGGAACTGTCACTAAAGAAGTGAAGTTTGTAAAGGCTAAAGATCCAGTCGTAATTGACCTTACTACTGAGAAGCTCAAGATGGAGGAGAAGAAGAATGTGGAGAACCAACGGGTGTTGAATCACCGAAATCAGTATGTGGGCAGGTCTGGATCTCGTGCCAAGTCTCATCCACGACCACAAATAGGTCCTAGATCAACCTATGTGTGTCATTATTGTGGACTTCAAGGGCATACTCGACCAAATTGTCAAAAGCTGAGAGCAAAGAATAGTGCAACTCCTCAAAGGTCACGAGGACCTAGAAATGATAGAAGAGATTGGGCAGGTGAACAATCTAGAGATCAAAATGGTGATCCTGGAATGATGAATGTGATGAAGATGATTGGTGCATTCACCAACTGCTTGGAAAGCCTCTCACGAAGGTTTGAAAGCCCTAACTCCCGTACCCAATCCTATAAGGAAATCACCCCAAACGCAAGTGACGTGTGGGTGAAAAAGGGTACTCATGCATAAGCATTACAACATGTCCATGTATTAATACTTCCTATGCTTTGCGACGATGTTTGTTTGTTTGCTTGGTGTTTTTGTTGTTGGTTGGTTTGCTTGTCTACTTGTGCATTCTTTTTATTTATTTCGTTTTTGATCAATTTTTTTCTTTTAGTGTCAAAAATCCAAAAATCACATAAAAATTAGAAAATCAAAAAGTTTGATTGACATTGTTGAGATTTTGTCTCAAAACTTGTTTTGCCTTGTACCTTTGTGCTAATGGTTTTGTGCATTTTCGAGCATTGCTTGTTTCTTTGCACTCATATTACTGTGGGAAAATTCTTGAAATCTATGTGATTGTTGTAAATAGATCTTCAATCTTGTCATGAATGATTAATGAATGGTTATGTTGATCTTGAGACATGCATAGACTTATGTCTATATATCTTCCCATTTTTTTGTTTTTTTTGCTAAAAAGAGCTCACCAAATGTAAATCTCCAAATGAAAAGAGATATTGAGCTGCAAAAGCCTGTCGCACATTCTAATATTCGACTAGGAAAAAGGGTAAGCGACCTTATATTAAAGAGAATGTTTATTCAAAAAGCCAAAGGCTTGTTCATTAAAGTGAAATATCAAATATCACTCTCACAATGAGAGGTGATTGCCTCAAAAGATCAAAATGATCAAATGTTATGTTTGAAAGTGGAGTCAAATGTAAAGCTCCAAGATATGTTATCAAGTTTTGTGAGAGGTCATATATACATATTTCTATAATTGAGATGGATCACTTGATCTAGTGCTAATTGTGTATGCCTTGGTTGAATTGATCATTGAAACTTCTCATTAGACTAAGGACTATCTCACTGTTGATATCCACACACAACACACAAGTTTATGTTCAATAAATGCCATATTCATTTGTGTAATTGTACTTGATGAAATGTGTTTTTCACATGCTCAATTTTTGTTAATTCAAACATAAAAAGATTTTTAAGTGTTTTTAGGTATTTTTGAAAAGTATTTTGTTTAAAAATCTGAAAATTTCAAAAACCCAGTTTTGCCCTATTTTGGCGGCTCAGTCGCGGGTAAGTCAAGTCGCGAGCATCAGTCGCGTCTTCGCGGGTCATTTTTGGTGACTTGTTCGCGAGTGGAAGGTCCAGTCGCGAGGGTTACTCAGAGATTTTCGCGGCTCAACTCGCGACTCTTTCGTGGGTAGACCTTCCAGTTGCGAAAAACACTTAGAAAAATTTTTCAAACTTTTGTCTTTGAGTGTTTTGGTGGCTTAAACTGGCAACTTGTTGGCGACTCTCTTCAGTCGCAAAAAACGCGTGTTTGGCAAAAATAGGGGCAGTATTTAAAGTTGCAAATATCCCCACATGTCTCTTTCCCAAACGCTCTATGTACCCATTTTCAAACCTCATTGGTGCTTCATTTCTTATCCAAATCATCAAGAAAAAGTATGGGTCTTGTTTTCCTCATCTCATTTTCCCTATTTCATGGATGTTTTTATTACCATTTGGATTGATATTGTGTTCGAAACATTCCTCTTTTTGTGTGATTAGTATGGCTTATTATGTTTGTTGTTGTTTTCATCTGTTTTCATGTTGAGTGGTCACAATGTGCTTTTTCATTGTTCTGATATTTGCCTGTTGTTGATTCTGAAAATCTTTTGTTAAATGGGTTTGATATTTATATGACTTGCTCATTTCACTTGTTTGTGTGTTGATGTTGGTTTTTGGCATTGGTTTACTGTGCTTTTATGTTAACATAATGTGTGTTTCACAACCATGTGCTCTAGTTTGGGTGCTCTGTTACTTCATTTTGAAATTTTTTCCCATGCTCATATCTTTTGTGGCATGTTTTATGATATTTGTTCTTAATGTTCGAATGCTGTATTTGTTTGCATATCATGGTCATGGTAAACTATCTCATTGATAGTTCTGTTTGATTTTGTCTCTCTATGCCTTTTTGCGCTATCACCATTTTGCTGCACCTGTCATTTTGTGCACCTTAGTATTGTTGGAAGTTTGGTTGGGTCTGCACTATCTTCAGTTTCTATTTATGTATTGAAATCTCTGTTTTTCACTTCTATTAGCATTGAATCATGTTGATATTTATCTTGTGTGATACTGTTGTTGGTTCTTTGCTGTAGGCCTATTCTCTTGCAGATGTCTCGTCGATCTTCTAGAGGTAAAGACATTGTTGCTGACGATCCAGCAACACCAGTTGCTAAAAGGACTCGACTATCATCACAGGCATCTCAAGACCCCAATAAGGAGAGGTTCAGAACTCCGCTTACCTCACATATCTACTCAAACATCTTTGACAAGTCAACTCCCATAGTGGAATGGGTGGTGGAGTTTAACACCTTAGGGACCACTTTTATTCCTCGAATCTTTGAGAAACGAGATTGGGCAAACTTGTTTGGAAACTTTGATGATCCAAAGGATGAGCTGGTCAAAGAATGCTTCTCCAATGCAACTGATCTTGGAGCTGAACTTATTTTCTAGGTCAGAGGAAAAGAGTTTGGTATTTCCCCAAACTCCATCGCAGATCTTCTCGGCATCACTAGACCTCAAAATGTGGATCTAACTCCATACGATGATCGAACTCCAGAGGTTGAAGAAATTCTACAAATCCTAGGATTTGATCATGAAGTATCCAATACAGGAACATCCATCAGCACCGCAAAGTTTGCACCAGAGCTGACCACATTGAAGTTGATCATGTTCACCAATCTCTACCCACTGTCCAACACTACATTCATCAGTCTTGGGAGAGCTCTATTCCTTTGTGATCTTATTACAGGAGCCCCCATTGATATATGTGCTCACATCTATTACACCTTGAGGAAGACCACGGTTTGAACTGTAGCTCGAGGAATCATTCCATTTTGCAGTCTCATCATGAAGCTCATTCTTCGTGAAGGCATTGTTCCTCCTACAGATGGCAAAATGTTGACCCGTCAGCGTCCTATTTCCATGTATATTCTTCAAGCTAGCAGAAGTCACTCCTCTAAAACACCAAAGAGTGCACACATCTCTCCGGTTACTCCATCTGCCCCTGAGTCAGAGACACCTGCACATACCACATCTACTTCGCATGCTGTTCCTGAAGTTCGACAAGCTAGTACCCCACAAGCACAGACTGCTTCTCATACTGATAGAGTGGGCAGTTTACTTGAGCATATTCAGAAACGCATTGATGAGATTGTGGCACTTCTCTACTCCACAAACAACCATGTCCAAATGCGTCTCGAGACTATGGAGAATCAGCTAGACGCTATTCAACGAAAGTTGGACGACAGTCTTTAGCTATTCGTGCCAAAAAGGGGGAGAGCATTCAGTAAGGGGGGGAAAGTTCAAAGGGAAGTGTGCATAGTGAGAGGGAGAGTACACACATACTTTTGTCATACTTTTGTCATACTTTTGTTTTAAGTCTTATCCTCTAAACTTATAGGTTTATGTTTTTGGACTATTTTAGTGTTTATATGGTTTTGATACACTGTGGTTTTGGTGTATTTTTGTTTCCAACTCATAACTTATACTCTTGGTTTAATCTTTTATATATTTTGTTGATGTTATTCTGATATATTGTGGTTTGTACCCATGTGCTTTTGTAAGCTTTTAGGGTTAATGTTTTATGCATATTTTGTAGGCTTTATGGTATGTACCTTGCTTAATGCAGCCTTTCATGCTATGTTGAAATCAGTACTTCTATCTAAATGTCTTGCATTTTGATTTATGTACTGTCACTCTTGTGCCCTTGTAGGATTGTTCCTAGATGCATATACTTTGTGCATTATGCATTGGTTGAGTGTTGAGCATACAAGTATCTTGCCTTGTGCTTGTTAACTTGTATGTCCTTGTGTTCATTCCAAGTGTGAATGAGCACTGTGATCACTACCTTGTGGTGTTCACTTGGTTGATCAAGCCATGGTTTGTTTCTTAACTCCATCTTTGCTTGATCACATATTGCCTGTTTCATATGCATTTCACGATTTTCTGCTTAACAATGATCATGGTGTATTGTTGTGTTTCAGGAGTTTTATGTTCATATGATTCAAGTGCTTCACAGCTTCTAGAGTTAGGTGTGAGTGAGTTTTGTTCAACTGTTCCCAACTCACATGTTAAGTCTAGAGTCTGTTTTAGGGTTTTGTCACGGAATAGCCAAAGGGGGAGATTGTAAGGTTGAATTTATTCAACCATCTAATTGGCTTTATTCCGTGCCAAATTTGCTTGTATTTCAGCATTTAGTAACCCTGTATTTAGGTGGGTTTGATGTAAGGGTAGTGAGTGAGATAGAGTGAAGTTTGCTTAAGAGTGTGCAAGAAAACATAGACTCGCGGGTGACTCGCGGCTGCAAGCCGCCAAACGCAGCATACGTGCCAAGCATGCCGGAAGGTGAACAGTCATGCTAGATGGAGCACTACAGGACAAAACAGGACAACTGGCCATACGGTTATCTCGCGACTAGATCTCGCGACTTAGTCAAGCCATGAGGTCAAGCCGCGAGCCACCCCTGTTTTATAAAACCTGACGTTTCACATTCCTCTCACACTCCAATATAAATACCCCTTTTACCCACAAATGTAAGAGAGCTTCTAGAGAGAATTTTGAGAGAGAAACCCTAAAGAAAAACAAGATTGATTCACCCACTGGGTAGATTAGGCTTGGAGGACCTATTGCTGTCCATGTATCCCAACTATATTTTCTAGTGGATTGTTTACCACTTGGAGGGCGGCAGAGAGGTTTTACGCTGAGGGCTTCGGTTTCCTCTTCGATAACACATCGTGTGTTGTCTTTGTGTTTGCATCTTCCTTCCTCTTTATCTTTGCCTCTTTATTAACTACTGTGGGTTGTGTTTTTAATTTGGCATAGATAGTTTTTCCAATTCCATATATTAGCTTATGTTAAGTTTCCGCACACTTGTTGTTTGACATAATGCTTGAATTGGTTAAATTGTAATTTGGGGGTCTAAACGTTCAAGGGTGTTTATACACATATTTGAACTTTCAGATGGATTTTTGGTTTTACATTCATCATTCATGGCATTATTACATGCGTAAAGTGGATGTGATGAGTCTAGTTAAATAATATTGGAGTTAGAGATATTTTCGTGTGAAAGTGATAATGTATCTATGATATATATATATATATATATATATATATATTTTACAGAAATCTTTTTAGATGCTATTATGTTTCTTTGGCTTATGTGCTGAGGATCTTGGTGAAAAAACTTTTTTTTTTTTTGTAAAAGTTAATGGATGTTTTTAGTGCATCAATTTAGGAAATATTTTTAAAAACATTTTATAGGGATAGAAAAAAGAAATTAACTATTTTGACGGTTTTTTATATTCCTCATAAAAATTGTGTTAAAAGTTGCCTAAAATTTAAGAATGCCCTAAGAGCACCCATTAATAAGACCCTATTTCTACTTATTATAAATTGTTTACTTGTGTGATTGAATATGTCCATATCCACATATGTGATTGCTTTTTAGTATCCCTCCTGCTTGAATTTAATTGCAGCACATTTTATTAGGAAATTAGACGTGGCAAACGGGCAGTTTAGATTGGGCCAACTAGATTGCAAGTAAAAACGATTCATTTTAAGCGGTTAGGGATAGGTCGGGTTAATCAAATTGTGGGTCGGGTACATTGATATTTTTCACATGAACTTTTTACTTTAAAGAAAAATGATAGGCCACAAACTGAATGATCCCTTGTGATAGAAATTAATTAATTAATTAGCCAAATTATTAATTAATCAATTTATCATGCAAAAGCATGGTAGCACAAACAAATCACCAATAAACTAATTATGCATCGGAAAATAAATAACACGGTGATTTGTTTACGAATGGGGAAAACCTAACGGCAAAAACCCCATCGGGTGATTTTCAGGTCACCACTCCCGAAACTCCACTATTATCACAACAAGCGGTTACAAGTAAAGAAATCCAAGTACCTTACCAACCTACAGTTGAACCCTTACCCCAATACCCAATTGGATTTGTTTTGTAGTGACAGTTCCCCTTTTAGATGCACGACTCCCAGTACGTGACTAACCAATTGCGCGGATCCCAGTATGCGACTTCAATCACCAACTAAGAAGGTTGTTAGTTGCACTTCAGTTCATCCACACGATGAAGATCAAGAAGATGCTTGGTCACAAAACCCTACGGTGCACATACACAGCAACTTCTTCAAGAGAAAGAGATGAACTAGGGCAAGAACTTCGTCTCCGGTCACAATTTGTTTGAACAGAGTTTGCTCAAAGTTTGTGCAACTTGTGAATACTTTGATGGCCCTTAAACTGATCCTTTTATATGTCTAGGGTTAGGAGAAAAGAAAGCCCAAAGTCAAATTCACAGATCCCAAGAAAATCAGATTGGAATTCTGAAAATCTTAAATCTCGATAGATAGCAGGTGTCGAGCAGGTGTCGAGCACATCGAATGTAGAACAGCTTCCTTAAGCTCGATAGATGCAGCTGTCGAGCTTTAATGATTTTGCACTCTGAACTTGTTTTCTTGAACAGACTTGAAGGCTTCAATACTTGATCTTGAAACACGGTTTCTTGAAGTATTTAAACACATCCTAAATCTACCCAAATACAAGTAAAGTGCGTTTTGTCAAAGGATAAGCCAATTACATAAAATCATGACTTATGTTCTTAATACATGAAACACATATGTCTTAACAAAAAATAAATGCATTTTCCATTTGAAAAATAATGCAGCAAATTACTTGATATAAAATGCATTACTTTTAATTCAACACTAATATTAAGAATGAGTTCAGCTAAACAAATTAATACTTATTCAATAATTTTAAAATTATACAAATTCCAACATAACTAACTAAAACAAAATAGCACAAAAGATAATTAAAACAAACACACAAGTTTCATTTCTACACAATATCAACATCCCAAAACATAAAACAAAATTGCAAATGCCTTATTGGATAACTAATTCGATAAAGAATTAAATCATGTAAAAAAAATTTCAATCTTGAAAGCTAATTTTAAATTCTAATATCAATTGTGGTTGGCACTCAATTTCAAATTGAGAATGTACATTAAAATTTGATTGTTTACTTATTAAAACATGGTCTCTTTTATGAAAACCATATCATTGTTAAGCAACACACACTCTAGAAAATAAATAATTTATTTTGAAAAGCCGTTTATTTTGGATTTGAATTGTTAAAAAATAGGACTAAGCATCCATAATTTATGCTAATTTCATTCATATATTTTGGCTTCACTCTTTTTACACTATTGAATGTTTCTCATCTATGTTTATAATTTTAAATATATGTTTTTAACTCTATTATAACCAGATTATCTTGGCATGTATTTGGTTATTTGATATTTAAAATCTTTACACATTACAGAATGCCTCAATTATTCATATTTCGATTTATTTGCATGCAGTTATGTGAAGTTCTCAAAAGTTTCCTTAAAGTCATTATCTAAATGATGTTAAATATATATTTCTGAATGGCATTATCCAAATATGGTAAAAAAATTGATGTAAGTTTTTTTTTTTTTTAATAAAAAAATTAATAATAATAATATCCATTACATATTGCCAATTGAGTTTGTAAAGTTGTGATTTACAAATATGTATTTTCTTGGCTTTTATTCCTTGCCAAATTTGATCGTAATTTTATTCAATCTTTTGTATCCTGTATCTGTTGTGGGAATTTATTGTAAGGGTTGTGTGATAGTGAGAGAGAGTGTGAAGACTCAAGCTATTGAAGCAAGGAAGGTTTTTGCGGGTATCAAGTGACTAAACATCCCGCAAAAAGATGCATGTGCCTGCACATGACTGGAATGCAAAGAGTCTGTACAGATGGAGATAGCTGTGTCTCGCGAGTATCTCGCGGGTAAGGCCTTCCTGCGAGACACCCGCGAGATATTCTGTTCTGCCAGTTTGTACTGCCTGATACACACTTTCTGTGCCCTCATTATATATACCCATATTACCCACAAATGTAACAGAGAGCTTCTGAGAGAAAACCCTAACAAAAACACTTGAGAGTTAGAAATTGTTATACCAACAATTCTCTACACATTTTGTTTGTGGAATTTCCACATCTCCTACCTCTCTATTTCCATACCATTGAGAGGTCAATAGCCCAAACACTTACCACACCTTTTGAGAGTGTCCAGTGAGGTTTTAGTACTATTGGGAAACATTGGAAGAAGCCAAGGATGACAGATGCAACATAGAGCTTATTGCGGGATCTAGAGAGCTAGACAAAACACGGTTCCGAGAAGCTTTGTTGGAGTAGGAGCTTGGAGGGCTTAGGTACAGAGGGTAAATTAGGCTTGGAGGGTCTCTTGCTTACCCATGTATCCCAACTGATTGTCTAGTGGATCGATTATCGCTTGGAGGGCGGCGGAGAGGTTTTTCGCTGAGTTCTTTGGTTTCCTCTTTGATAACACGTCTCGGTGTTATCTGTGTTTGCATCTCTCTTCCCTACTCTTGTTCATTTCATTTTACTACTGTGTTGCTTTAAATATGGATTAGAGTAGCTCTCTTGCATGTTTGCTTGCGTTTACACTATTCTGCACTTAGTATTAAGTTAGTGTAAAAACAACCAAGCCGTAATTTAAATTGGGGGTCTAAATGAGCTCTTGTGTTTTTACACATTTCGAGCTTTCAATTGGTATTAGAGCAGGTACACTCGCTGTGGTTTAAATATTGGAGTGTGATCCTTGACCCTTTGTGATGGACTGATCACAATCTCTTAATGCCCCACCATTCTTTGATGGAGGCAACTATGCTTTTTGGAAGGTCCGAATGAGGGCTTTCTTGTGTGCTATAGATCAGTCCGTGTGGGATTCCGTAGAGAATGGGTATGTTAAACCCACTACTGCCAAGTCCAAATGGGACAAGGCAGCTCTTGCATTAGCTAATGCGAATAGTAAGGCCATTAATGCTATATTCTGTGGTGTGTCCCCTGATGAGTTTCGTAGGATATCGCACGTGGAGACAGCTAAGGAAGCTTGGACGATCCTTGAAACGACCTATAAGGGTACCAAGAAAGTCAAGGATACGAAGCTACAAATGCTTACCACTAGATTTGAAGAACTTAAGATGGGAGATGATGAGGCTTTCGATTCTTTCTATGGAAAGCTCAATGAGATTGTAATTGCCAAACTCAATCTTCGAGAGAAGATTGAAGACTCTAAAGTGGTGAGAAAAATTTTGAGGTCTTTACCGGAGAGTTTCCGAGCAAAATTTACAGTTATAGAAGAGAGTAAAGACTTGGATGAGATCAAAATCCAAGAGCTAATCGGATCTCTTCAAACATATGAGTTAGGACTGCCTTCTCATAAATCGAGCAAATCCCTTGCTCTTAAAACCATCATCGAGAGAATGGACAACCCCTCCGAAGAGGATGATGTGGAGAAGGAAGTAGTTTTCCTTGCAAAGAACTTCTGAAAATTTCTAAAGATGAACAACAGTGGAAAGCCATTCAACAAAGGAAATTTTTCATCTCCCAAGGGTGATAAGAAGGAATTTAGGAAGAAAAATGGAAAGGACTCTCAATCCTCTCAAGGAATCACTTGCTTCGAGTGCAATGGACATGGTCATGTCAAGAGAGAATGTCCTAATTATTTGAGAATGAAGGGCAAGGCATATGCCACAACTCTCAGTGATTCGGAGTCTTCCGTCCCAAATTCAAAGGGCAGCTGCGATGAAGAAGGAAACTACTCAGCATTTATGACTATTGCTCATGTAGAATCTTCAGAGGATTTGAACTTGCCCGTACAAGAACTTGGGGAGCATAGTGATAAGGAATCCATGGGAATTGTAGAAGAATTGGATGCTAAGGTAGATGAAGATATAGTTGGTATTCAAGAAAATTATAACTCTCTCCTTGAGAAGTCGGGAGAATATGCAAAGGTGGCTAAGGCAACTGTGAAAAAGATGAAGAAAGCTGAGGAAGACTATAGAAGTCTCCTAGTGAGATATAAGGAGGCCAAATGCGAGATAGAAACGCTAAATGGTGAACTAACCGAAGCTTACACCAAGGTGAAATTCCTTGAGCTTGAGGTAGTTCAAGCGAATGCCAAGGTAGAGCGAGTCTCCACAAAGAAGCTTGATGATGTCCTTTCATCTCAGAAGACCTTCTCCGACAAAACCGGATTAGGATACACCGAAGGAAGTAGTTCAGCTGTGAACATCTCCAAAGAAGTGAAATTTGTGAAGGCCAAAGAGCCGATTGTAGGTGTCCCAACTGTTGAGAAAGCCAATGTGGAGAAGAAGAAGAATATGGCTGAGCAAAGGGTGTTGAACAAGCCTCGCAACCAATCAACGGTCAGGTCTAAAGCCAAAGGGAGATCACCTCCAAAATCACAAAGAGGTCCGAGAGCAAACCATGTATGCCATTATTGTGGAATACAAGGGCACACCAGACCCAATTGTCATAAGCTGAGAGCATTGAATAATGCTAGGGACCAAAGGACAAGAGGACCAAGAGAGGACATGAGGAATTGGACTGTTGGGCAACCATGAAGTCAAAATGAAGATTCCGGTGTGGTGGATGTAATGAAGATGATTGAGGCATTTACCACATGTTTGGCAAACTTCAACAGTAGGTTTGAAGGTCACAATTCATGTACCCAATCCTATAGGGATATCACCCCAAACGCATATGACGTGTAGGTGAAGAGGGGTATTCATGCATGATTATCACCCATGTCCATGCATCAATACTTCCAATGCTTAGGATCATAGGTTCATGCATCATATCATGCATTGTTTTTTGGTTATAGCATGTCTTCTTTTACAAGTTTTTTTTTTTGTGTTCTTTCAATTCTTGCTCTGTTTTTGAGTGTGTTCAAAATTCAAAAACCCATAAAAATTGAAAAATCTTCAAAAAGTTTGATCGCTTGTCTTTGTGTATATCACATGTGAGTTTGGCCTTGTACCTTCGTCGTACTAATGGCATAGTGCATTTACGAGCTTAGCTTGTTACTATATGCACATCTATCTGTGTGGAAGAAATCTTGAAAACTATGCGTGATTGTTGTAAATAGATCTTCAAGTTTGTCATGAATGATTGGTCAATTGTCTTGATGATCTTGATACTTGCATAGACTTGTGCCTATATCTTTTCCCACGTTATTTTTTATGTTTTTTTTTTTTTTTTTTTTGCAATTGAGCTCTCCAAATGTAAATCTCGAAGTGAAAAAGAGATATTGAGCTGCAAAAGCCTGTCGCACATACTAGTATTTGACTAGGAAAAAGGGAAAACGACTTTTGTATTGAAATGTATGGTGCTCAAAAAGCTAAAGGCTAATCCTCAATGTTGAAATATCAAAAATTTCAAGCACCAACCTCAAAAAGAGATGTATTTATCCAAAAAGGATCAAATGTCATGATTTATGCAGAAGCCAAATGAAAAGCTTCTAAGTTGTGTAATCAATTTGTGGGAGGTCATATATGTTCATTTCTATAATTGAGATTGATCACTTGAATTAGTACTAGTTGTGTATGACATGATTCAATTGATCATTGAAGCTTCACTCTGGTCTAAGGACTATTTCACACTTGATACTCACCCATAACACACAAGACTTTGATTCAATGAATGCTTATCTCATTTGTGTCATTGTGCATGTTCAAATGTGATGTGTATGCTCAAGTACTTGATGAAAAGATTTTTGAGTGTTTTATTTGTTTTTGTAAGTGATTTTATACTTTCATGTTTTTAGTTTTTGTTCAAAATGCATTTTTGTGTTTTTCTTCAAAAACTGGTTCAGAGGTTGTTTCGCAAGAAGCTCGCGACTTAGAGCTTTCCGCGAAATGTGCTTAAGGGAAATCAAAAGTCATGTTTTTCATACAGAAACTCTCGCTACTTCCTCGCGGGTATTTCGCGACTACCCTCTTCTCGCGAAATGGTTTTTAGGCAAAAACTGAATTTTTCTCAAAATCACATAGAAGCTATAGCGACTGTCTCGCGACTTAAAGCTTCTTGCGAAAGGTTTTGAGCTTCAGTGGCCCTTCTCGCGACTGCTTCGCTACTGCCTAACTCGCGAAAAACACGTGTTTACAGTCATTATGTAGCAGATGTGACAGTTTTTCAAACACCTTTCACTTCCCTCGCATAAGCCTCTCGAACCCCTTTCAACCCAAATCACTATTTTACTCAAACCCCATCATTTTCAAGCAAAATCTCTGCAAAACCCTTTCAAGGTATGTGGTTCTAACACCATTTTCATCTTTTATTCTCGGATTATGAGGTATTTGTGCTTAGGGCTTTGAAAATTGGGGATTTTCGAAAATTGGGGATTTTCGAAAATTGGGTTGGGATTCTAATTTTTGTGAAAATTTTTTCAATCTCTTGATTGGGCTTAACCCATTTGGTGTTTGTGCATCTGTGTTGGCCCCTTGTGGCAGTTCTAACATGTATTGAGGCATATTTTCACTATGTTCAGGCATTTTCCATCATTGTTGTGCATTGTTGCATGCTAGGTGCTTGACAGAATGTTCAAGTGACATTCTTTGGTTGTGTTGGAATCAAATGAGTTCCTTTACTTGAGTTTACTTTGATTAACCTTGTTTCACATGTTTTGGATGTGTTTAACTTGCTTTGTGCTACAATTCTATGCATTGCACTCACTAGGCACTCTCTAGGGCCTTTCTAGGCACCCCCCATGCATCTCAAGATGCACACACATGCACAAGCACATGCAGAGCCTATGCACAAACAGATACACTCACTCTATTCATGCATTCTGATTATACTTACATGCTTTAACATTTTTAGCATGTTGGTTATGTTTGTTTGCTCTATTTTGAGTGTGATATGCTCTATTTTGAGATGTCTTCATTTTTGTTTGATCTAACATGAATTTAATCAATTTTTGTTATGTTCTGTGGCTCTTTTCTATGATTGTGTTACTTTACACAGATGGCTCCTACTAAGCATGCAGCCACCAAGAAATCATCCAAACGTGCCCGCACTGATTCCGACAACTTCAGGTCAGCAAAAGTAGATATGAAATACAATGATTGCTACAAGGGCGCAACCATTATCATGGAAAGGGTAGTGCAACTGGAATCACTTGAGGACACTTTCATCCCTGAGGTGTTCAAAGAAAGAACTTGGACCAAATTATTGAACCCGGTTGGGGTTGTCTTCAGAGATCATAAAGGAGTTTTTCTCCAATGCTGTTGTGAACGGAGATCATATAGAGTGTTGGGTGAGACACAAGGAATTTGTGATTACAAGAGACAGCATTCAAGAATATTTGGAGATTCGTCCTCCCTCTCAACCTATCTTAGTCCAATATGAAGACAGATTGGGATCTACTGCGAACATGGTGAAAATTCTTGGTGGAACATCAAAGAAGTCATCCATGAATACAATTCCTTTTTCACCAAAGATGAGGGCTTTGGTATATGTAATGATCCATAACATGTACCTTGTCACCAACCTCACTACATTGTCAGCTGGAAGGACAAAGTTTTTGTACGATCTCTTTACTCATTAAGAGATTGATATATGTGGTCACATCTTTCATCTGTTGAAGAAAAGCATTGAGAAGCAACATTCTAGAACAGTTATGCCTTTTCCATCACTGATTATGGGCTTAATTGCGAAGACAAAGCTCAAATTCCCGAGTGGCCTCACTGTGGTTTCGAGGGAATATCCCATTGGTGCACACACAGTCAGCAGGAGCACAGCCCACATCAAAGGTTCCAAGAGAGGTGTGCATACGATACCACAGGGTCATGTTGCGGACAAGGGTGAAGATACGGAGGAAGAGATTGACAGATTCACTTCTGCCACAGAGCCATCAACTCAGCCATCATCCTCAGCACCAACACTAGGACCAGATAGACTCGACTGTCTTCTTGACAGAGTAAAGCAAATGTACACTATGTTAGATTCCCATATGCGGCACACAGCGGACCAGTTTGCTTATGTCCAGGGTCAAATCACAACTTTATCATCTCAAATCGATGACTTATCTGTTAGCCTTGGTTCAGACTCCGAGTCCGACCAGTTCTAGCCCTTTGGCCATTCCGGTCAAAAAGGGGGAGAAAAAGTTTGAGGGGGAGCTTGCACAGTGTTAGGGGGAGCATAGGTTCAGACTTAGAAACATTGGTTTAGTGGTTATCGGTTTACGTGTGTGTATATTTAGCTTCTTCAACTACTGGTTTATGTTTATGCTTTTACTGCTTTTGTTTAAAACCTCAACACATTTTTTTGGTTAATTTCAGTGTTTATTCAGTATGTTGTGTTTGTGACTTTCTCAATGCTTGTGTAGCATTCTCTGTGTACTTTTAGATATTGCTATAATGTCTTGAGTACTTCACACTTGTGCCCTTAGTAGGATTGTTCCTAGATGCATATACTTCGTGTATGTTGCATTGGTTGTGTGATTGGACATGCAAGTAATCGTAAGTGATTGCTTCGTTGTACATGTCCGGATGAACATTTACTTGTTATATGTTCATTGGAGTCATTCTCTAATGACTGCCCTTGTTTGATTAAGTGTTTGTTTGCATGATATATATTGTTTACATACTTGATCGCACTATGCTTGCTCTTGTTCATACCTTGTGTTCAACTTGTCATAAGTTTAATGAAAGTTTTGTTTGTGTGCAAGTGTTTCAAGTTACAGGTATAAACTGCAAGTGCTTCACAGTTTCTAGATTAGGTGTGAGTGAGTTTTGCCATTGTTCCCAAACTCACGTTTAAGCCTAGAGTCTGTTTTTAGGGGTTTCGTCACAGAATAGCCAAAGGGGGAGATTGTAAAGTTGTGATTTACAAATATGTATTTTGTTGGCTTTTATTCCATGCCAAATTTGATTGTAATTTTATTCAATATTTTGTATCCTGTATCTGTTGTGGGAATTTATTGTAAGGGTTGTGTGATAGTGAGAGAGAGTGTGAAGACTCAAGCTATTGAAGCAAGGAAGGTTTTCGCAGGTATCTCGCGACTAAGCATCCCACGAAAAGATGCATGTGCCCTGCATATGACTGGAATGCAAGGAGTCTGTACAGATGGAGACAGCTGTGTCTCTTGAGTATCTCGCGGGTAAGGCCTTCCCGCGAGACATTCTGTTCTGCCAGTCTGTACTGCCTGATACACACTTTCTGTATCCTCATTATATATACCCATATTAACCACAAATGTAACAGAGAGCTTCTGAGAAAAAACCCTAGCAAAAACACTTGAGAATTAGAAATTGTTATACCAACAATTCTCTACACATTCTGTTTGTGGAATTTCCTCATCTCCTACCTCTCCATTTCCATACCATTGAGAGGTCAATAGCCCAAACACTTACCACACCTTTTGAGAGTGTCCAGTGAGGTTTTGGTGCTGCTGGGAAACATTAGAAGAAGCCAAGGATGACAAATGCAACATGAAGCTTGTTGCGGGATTCGGAGAGCTAGACAAGACATAGTTCCGAGAAGCCTTGTTGGGTAGGAGCGTGGAGGGCTTAGGTACAGAGGGTAGATTAGGCTTGGAGGGTCTCTTGCTTACCTATGTATCTCAACTGATTGTCTAGTGGATTGATTACCGCTTGGAGGGCGGCGGAGAGGTTTTTCGCCGAGTTCTTCGGTTTCCTCTTCGATAACACGTCTCAGTGTTATCTGTGTTTGCATCTCTTTTCCCTAATCTTGTTCATTTCATTTTACTGATATGTTGCTTTAAATATGGATTAGAGTAGCTCTCTTGCATGTTTGCTTGCATTTACACTATTCCACACTTAGTATTAAGTTAGTATAAAAACAACCAAGTCGTAATTTAAATTGGGGGTCTAAACGAGCTCTTGTGTTTTTACACATTTTGAGCTTTCAGAGTTTGACTTGTATACTGTAAAATTCATAACAAAGAATTAAATCAATAATGTCTTAATTTTTTTCTTAAAAAAAAAAAAAAGTTTTAAAAATGGGTCGAGTTCAAGTTGATCTGCGAAAAAAAAAAAAAAAAAAAAAAAAGTCGTGTCGGGTCACTAGTCAACTAGTTTTGCTTTGAGTGAAAATATTTGGATTTGAGTAAGATATTTTCGAATTGGGTCAGCAAATTTTAACCCATTTTGCCATATTTACCTAATGTATTTTATTTTGGAAAATATCTATTACTACAAATTATTTCATAACTTTTTTGCAACAACTACAATGTGGCAGAGTGTGAGTCATGGAAAAAAATGGCGAATTCATGTGTAAGTAATAGACAATCACTTATAGTATGTCACGTTAAAGTTGTGGAATAATTTGTGGTCTTAAAATCACTCTATATTTTGGGGATTGTACTTGAGTGTAAAGTTGTGATTGAAAACAATTTTGTGTTGGCTTTAATTTCGTGCCAAATTTAATTGTAATTTCTTCAATCGTTTTTCCTTGTATGTATGTGGGCTTCAAATTGTAAGGGATGAGTGTGAGATAGTGTGAAGACTCAAACTTCAAAGGATGAACAAGTGGTTTTTGCAAGTGTCTCACGAGAAGCTTACCCGCGAAAGAGCCACGTGTAAAGCACATGATTGGAAGATGAAGAGTCATGCTAGAATAGAGGTTTTCGCAAGTGTCTCGCGGGTAAGGCCAACCCGTGAAGGACTCGTGAAACTTTCTGTTTGCTAAAAAGTGAAGTTTTGCTTTACCAGGTCTTTACCCACACTTTATATATCCTCATTATCCACAAATTGTAAGGAGTGCTTTTTAGAGAGAAAACTCTAGAAAATACACTTGAGAGTTAGAGATTGTCATACACATAATCATCTACACATTTCCTTGTGGTTTTCCTCAACTCCTACATTTCCATCTCTATATCCTTGACCTTGAGAGGTTGCTAGCCCAAACACTTACCACACCCATACTGAGTGTAAAGTGAGATTTTGGTGCTGCTGGGAAGCATTGGAAGGAGCCATTCATTGGCAGATGCAATCGGGCTGAATTGCGGGATCCAAAAAGCTAGAGAAGACAAGGTTCCGAAAAGTCAGTTGGTAGCAGGAGCTTAGAGGGCTTAAGTACATGGGGTAGACTAGGCTTGAAGGGTCTTTTATTATTCATGTACTCCAACTTTATTCTCTAGTGGATCAATTTTGAGTTGGAGGGTCGCAGAGAGGTTTTTTGCCTAGTTCTTCGGTTTCCTCTTTGATAACACGTCTCGGTGTTATCTAGTGTTTACATCTCTCTTCCCTACTCTTAAACTTTCCTTTTATTGTTGATAATAGATGAATATGACTTAGGGTAATGATAACGGTTGTTTGCGCTTCTTTACTCTTGTTCTGCACTCAGTATAAGTTAGAGTAAAAGCTATCTAATCATAATTTTAATTTGGAAGTCTAAACAAGCTCTTGTGTTTTTATACAAATCTAATCTTTCATTGAGTTTAATTCAAAAGCATTAAATTGTTTTGGTGGCTGTGTCATTTAAACTTAAGAACAAAGTTTAGTTACGAAATTGGTTGTAGCCTTAGACTACAACTTTAATATATTTTGGAGGTGAAATTTTGATAAATCTACCATTGGATTACATCTTCTTCTTATATCCTCTATACTTGCAAATTTTTTATAAAATTAAAGATCAATAGCTATATCATTAATAAATTGTTTAAATTGAAAATTTTTGTAATTTAAAATTATGTATAAAATATAAGCTTATAAATCATATAGTAAATAATATCTGATTAACACAAAATTTGATATGTGTATTAAGAGAGTAAATAATTTGTAATTTAGTTATTAGATTTTTAAAATATGTGGTAATGCTTATTTTATTGAGTAAGGTTGTAGTTTTAGGTTACAACCAATTTTGTAACTAAATTTTATCCTAAACTTAATACTTATTTATTCTTTTGGCCTACTTCTCTCATTAATTTTTTTTTTTTTTTTTTTGTGGGTAAAATTTAGTTACAAAATTCGTTGTAGCTTAAGGCTACAACCTTACTCAATATCTTTTAATTGGAGGTGAATTTCGACAAATCCATTGTTGAATTACATTTTCTTCATATATCCTCTATGCTTCTCAAATTTCTAGAAAATTAAAGATCAATAGCAATGTCATCAAGAAATTGTGTAAATTGCAAGTTTTGTAGTTTAAAATTATGCATAAAATATAATCGTATAGATCATATAGTAAATAATATCATATTGGCACAAAATTTGACATGTGTGTTAAGAGTGCAAAAAACATGCAATCCAACGGTTAAATTTTCGAAATATGTAAAAATGTTAACAATATTGAGTAATGTTGTAGCCTTAGGCTATGATCAATTTGTTAACCAAATTTTGTCCATTTTTTTTAATCTACTTAATATAAATGTTTTACTCGTGCGGTTATGTATGACTATATCCACAATCTATTTCTCTCATTAATTTATTTTAAAAGAAATCAAGTTCCACTATGATAGAAAATTGTGTTGCAATGTATTCAAAAACAATTACTGTATTTATTATTTTGTTAATAATTTGTTAATACAAAATGGATATTAGTTTGGATTTTTATGGAAAAAAGTATTTTCAAACTTTGACTCACCTCAATTCAAATTATGGCTTTCCCCCGTTTCATATTAACGAAGGAAAACATGAAAAGAAGAAGAAAGTAGTAGTTATATATCAAGTAAATTAACCTTGATTCAGAAAAACAAAATTTGACTCGTAAATGATCTAGCTTACTTTCAAAAACAAATGGAGGAAGAGAATCTATAACTATAAAGATGCGATTATTACTAATAATAATAATAATAATAATTAATAAGTGAAAATTTCAATACAATGGTTGAACTTCTATATATAGGATGTATAGGATTTGACTATACAAAATACAAAATTAAAAACTCAAAGCTAAAAAAGCAAAAATCACTACTTGGACTGTGGAGAAAACCATATCAGTATAAATTGGAGAGAGGAGAGCTAGGAGGATAGGAGGCTTGAAGGGTACCTGCATTCGCCATATAAGATCACTGCTGGCCCTGACTTGTCGTCTATTCTTGTAGAAATTTTGGCGAGCCTCTTCAACCTCAGCTCGCTCTTCTGGGGTACCAGCTTCAGGGTCAAACACCCATGTTTGTCTTCCAGCAAAGTTATTTGTGCTAAAGAGATAAGGATCATTGCTACCCTCTCCTATCTTCAGCCTCCACCTTCTGTTTTAGCTTCAATAGAACTGCACGGCTGCCAGTGATTATGACCAATCTATGAGCACTCATATTTTTAACATCAAAGTTAGGATTGTACAAAATAATTATAACCCTTCAAAAAGAACTTCTAAATGACCATTTACATTATATACATATGGGGCAACCTCAAGATATTGTGGTCTTGCACTTCTCAAGGCTGTAGCACTCAAGGCAGGTGTTGTGTGTCTGGAACTTCAGACCAATGTGGAATTGGCCTACAAGACAAGACGAACAAAAGTAGACCTGCGTAGTTTTGTGGTCTTCCATTGACATGTTCAAAGCACCCTTTATATAGAAAAACCTATACCCGTTTGTTACTCTCTCTCCCTTGGCTTAAATATTAACATATTAACATTAATTCGTTGCCTATCTCTCTAGATAAGCAATTAAAATTAAAATATTAATTATTTAGTGTGATTTAAACCTCATAACCTATGGTGTCTGTTTCTAATGATATCTTTTTATCATCAAATTAAGACACCAATTAGTTTTTGGTGTAGGAAGAAGTTGACCCTCAGATCTCTTATACGAAGTCAAATGTAACGCAAAATAAAAATGTTCCTTGTAGGATTTTCATAAATAATAAAACTTTACTAAATCTTACTTTTAATTAGCCCTTTTTATTTAATTAATTTTCTCCTTTAAAAAAAATCCCTTATACATAGGGTTTCATTCTTCTCTCTAATGTTCAAAAAATTTTATTTGCATTGTTCACATTTGAAATCATTTTCAAAACGTTATTCTCATCTATCTCCATTAAGAAGATAGATGTTAAGTCAATAAGTCAATTAATATGATAGTTGGTATAATTAAAATGAGATGTATTACATCCATAATATTTGTACAACACTTTCATAATAGTAAGTGTTATTGGTTTTATAAAGTTGTGATTTCTAACTATATTGTGTTGGCTTTAATTCCGTGCCAAATTTGATTGTAATTTCCTCAATCATTTTCCCTGTATGTATGTGGGTTTAATTGTAAGGGATGAGTGTGAGAGGTCGATGAAGAATCAAGTTTCAAAAGTTGAACAAGTGGATTTTGCGACTGGCTCGCGAGAAGCAACCCACAAAAAGGCCACGTGTAGAGCACATGACTGGAAGATGAATAGTCATGCCAGGCTATCATTTTTGCAACTGTCTCGCAGGAAGGGCCAACCCATGAAGGACCCGCGAAAGTTTCTGTTTGGCAAAAGTTGTGTTTTGCTTTACTAAGTTTTTACCCACACTATATGTACCCTCATTACCCACAAAGTGTAAGGAGTGTTTTTTAGAGAGAAAACCCTAGAAAATACACTTGAGAGTTAGAGATTGTTATTCCCACAATCATCTTCACATTTCCTTATGGTTTTCCTCAACTCCTACCTTTCCATTTCTAGATCCTTGAGAGGTTGCTAGCCTAAACACTTACCACACCCATTCTAAATGTAAAGTGAGATTTTGGTGCTGCTGGGAAGCATTGGAAGGAGCCATTCATTGGCGGATGCAATCGAGTTGAATTGTGGGATCCGGAAAGTTAGAGAAGATAAGACTCCAAGAAGTCCGTTGGTAACAGGAGCTTGGAGGGCTTAAGTACATGTGGTGGACTAGGCTTGGAAGGTCTTTTGTTGTTCATGTACTCCAACTTTATTCTCTAGTGGATCGATTTTGACTTAGAGGGTCACAGAGAGGTTTTTCGTCGAGTTCTTCAGTTTCCTCTTTGATAACACGTCTCAGTGTTATCTTGTGTTTGCATCTCTCTTCCCTACTCTTTAAACTTTCATTTTATTGTTGATGATAGACGAATATGGCTTAGGGTAGAGTTATCAGTTCATTGCGCTTATTTACTCTTGTTCCACAGTTAGTCTAAGTTAGAGTAAAAGCAATCTACCCGTAATTTTTATTTGGGGGTCTAAACAAGCTCTTGTGTTTTAGCACAAATCTGAGCTTTCAGGTTCTAACTTGAATTTACAACTTAAATTACTTTTTTGCTCACCTATAATAGCAAATAATAACTTATCATCTATGATTTGTCGTGAAAACGTTGTGATCATTTTTTTTTTCATTTTAATTTTCTCTTATCTTCTTCATCTTGACAGCTGTTGTACCTAGCCTTCTAACCCCCATCAGACCTCCCAAACCACCAATTACATTTACCAAAATCTCAAAACACATTTGTAAAGTTGTAATTTCCAACTAGCCTCTATTGGCTTTAATTCTGTGCCAAATTTGATTGTAATTTCTTCAATCATTTCCCTATATTTATGTGGGTTTATTTGTAAGGGATGAGTGTGAGAGATTGGTGAAGAATCAAGCTTCAAAGATGAATTAGTGCAGTTTGCAACTAGCTTGGAAGAAGCTTGTGAGATGAGTAACCCGTGAAAAGGCCATGTGTGAAGCACATGACTCGAAGCTGAAGAGTCACACACAACTGTGAAGTTCACGAGTGTTTCATGAGAAGGGCCATCTCGCGAGGTACCTGCGAAACATTTTGTTTGGAAAAAAGATAAAGTGCTTTACCAAATTCTTTACCCAGACTATAAATACCCTCATTACCCACGAATTGTAAGGAGTGCTTTTCAGAGAGAAAATCATAGCAAATGCACTTGAGAGTTAGAGACTATTATTCCCACAATCATCTACACATTTCCTCTTGATTTTCCTTTACTCCTACCTTTCCATCTCTACATCCTTGGGAGGTTCTTAGCCTAAACACTTACCACGCCCAATCTGAGTGTTGAGTGAAGTTTTGGTGCTATTAGGAAGCATTGGAAGGAGCAGTTTAGTGGCAGATGCAATTGGCTGAATTGCAAGATTCGGAAAGCTAGTGAAGACAAGACTTCGAGAATTCCGTTGGTAGCAGGAGCTTGGAGGGCTCAAGTACATGGGGTAGACTAAGCTTGGAGGGTCTTTTGTTATTCGTGTACTCCAACTATATTCACTAGTGAATCGATTTCGACTTAGAGGGTTGTGAAGAGGTTTTTCGCCGAGTTTTTTGGTTTCCTTTTCGATAACACATCTTGATGTTATCTTGTGTTTGCATCTCTCTTTCCTACTCTTTAAGCTTTAATTTTATTGTTCATTGTGGTTGGATATGGCTTAGAGTAGTGTTATTGGCATATTGTGCTTATTTACTCTTATTCCGCACTTTTGACAAGTTAGGGTAAAAGCAATCTAGTCGTAATTTTTAATTTGGGGTTTGAACAAGCTCTAGTATTTTCACACTAATTTGAGCTTTCAACATTCTACAAAATTATTAAAAATATGAAAAAAAAAGAAAAAAAGAAAAAGGAAACTAAAAATTAAACACATTCTACACTTTTTTTTTCTTTCTTTTTTCTGCGACTCTTCCATGGCATGTGCAATTTTGGTTAGCTGTGGCTTTGAAGAATAGAGAGATGTACTATCGATTGCCTCAATGGATGTATATTAGTAAGATTTCCCTAATTTAACGCCATTGTGATTTTTGTTTTTTTTTGTTTTTTGTGATGCACACAAGACCAAATTGCTTCAAGTTTTAGGCTCTTAAGAGGGCTAACTCTTTGCGTGATCAAGGAATCTCAAGAAGAATGCCAAAGGGAAACCAAGCCAAAGGAGAAAATGAGGGACAATTCATTGGAGGCGTTGTGGAGATGTTGAAGAGCATTTCATTATGCCTAACTAACTTCACCCTAAGGTTTGAGAGTTATGTCAATCGTACCCCTCCTTCTAAGGACCTCACCCAAAACACTTGTGTGGTGTGGGTGAAGAAGGGTACTCATGAATGATTACTCACTATGTCCATGCATTAATACTTTCAATGTATTAGGGTTATAGTTTCATGCATCATGGCATATGCATTCTTCTAGGGTCATTGCTTTTGCCCTAGCATGTTTCTTTTATGTCTTTGTTTTGTTTACCTTGTTTTTGTTGATATTACTTTATTGTTTTTTTTTTTAAGTGTGTTAAAAATTCAAAAACCCATAAAAAGTAAAAAATCTCAAAAAGTTTGATCACTTGTGTTGTGTATATCATGTGTTGAGTTTGGCCTAATACCTTCGTACTAATGGCGTAGTGCATTTACGAGCTTAGCTTGTTATGTACGCACATTTTTTTTTAAGTGAGCAAAATTTAGAAATCTATGTTTGATTGTTGTAAATATATCTTCAAGCTTGTCATGAATGATTGATCAATAGTCTTGTTTGATCTTGATACATGCGTAGGCACAATCTCTTCACATTTATTTTTATGTCAAAAAGCTCTACAAACGTCAATCTTAAAAAAAAAAAAAAAAAGAGTTGAAAAATCCTTGCTTTGAAAACTAATTTGACTAGAAAAAGGTGGAGCAATTTGTATTCAAAATGTATGATGCCAAAGCCAAAGGCTTATTACTCAAAGAAATATGAAAAATTTCATGGCATCATTGCTAAAAAAAATTGAGTTGTATTGATCAAAAAGTTTGAAAAATGGAAGTCAAATGAAAAGCTTTCAATCAAATGTAAACACTTTGATGGGGAGTCATATATGTTCATTGTTACTAGTGAGATAGGTCACTTGACTTCATGCTAGTTGTGTAAGACTTGATTGAATTGATCATTGAAGCTTTATACTAGACTATGGACTAGTTCATACTTGATTCACACATACAACACACAAGACTAATGTTCAATGAATGCCTATTTCATTTGTGTGATTGTACATGTTCAAATGTGATTTGTGTATTCTCAATTACCTGATGATCAAACCCAAAAAGATTTTTGAGTATTTTATTTGTTTTTGAGAATTTTTTTGTTTAGCACTTGTGTGTTGAAATTTTTTCCAAAAAGCCAAATCTGTTTTGTTGAAAATCTTCTTCAGAGGCATTTTTGCGAGTAAGTTGCAAGTAAGCTATCTCGTAACCTAATCGTGAAAATGAGGAAGCTAATTTTCATTTCTTCCAAAATTTTACACAGAGAGTTTCATGACTCCCTCGTGACTCCTTTGTGAGAAACAGCTTCTTGCGAAACTTGCCCTTTGCATTTGAGGCATTTAGCGAGTAACCTGCGAGTACCTCGCGATTAGCTATCCTATGAAATGAGCAGATTTTCAGTTTTTAAAAGGGCAATCAATGACAGTTTTTTAGAAATTGCTTTTTGCCTCCTCCGTGCCTCTCTCAACCCAAAACACATTTTTCACTCAAATCTTAACCAAAACTTAAAGGATTTCAACTCTAAGACTTATGTACGTTTTTAGACCCCTTAAACACAAGTTGTTTAACCTAATATTAAGCCAAGTTGATTAACAAGTTCATTAATAAGATCTAGGTTAAACACATTCAAATCATATTATGTAAATAGTGCAGAAATATAAAGAACACACGATATGATAACCCAGGAAAACCAAACCAGTAAAAAACCTGGGGAGGATTTAACCTAGCTATCCTCAAGGTAAAATAGATCCATTATGAAAGAATTGAAATTTGTACAATAAGACTTAGACTACTAACATCCTATTGGTACCTCGAGTAGAAAACTTACTACAACGATCACGTGATAGCTTTGAGTCCACGGACTACTTCTTTCTTTGATCCACATCAACCACAAGTTCTCCTACTTGTGTTTTTCTTTAAGCTCTTGAAATAGCAACTGAAGAGATCACCATGTTCTTGACATCAATCTTGATCATGATAACCCTAAGTGTGTATGAAGGTAAACATCTCTAGATTTCATAGAAGATTCACACACACACAGCATATCAACAACCTCTAAAACGTGGCTAGGGTTTTTCCTTTTATACTTGAAGCAAAACATAAAACCCTACACGTCATATGGACTTGGGCTGAGTTGGAAATTCTGTAGAAAAAACAATCTGCATGAGGTTCGATCGATCGAGTCTAATTTTCGATCGATCGAGCCTTGCAAATTTAGTCTAATAAATTCTACAATCACTCAATTCCAACTTTACACATAAACACACTTTGAGCAGCTTAAATCTAGACTCTAAGTTTTGATCAAGTTTGCCAACACAATACACATTGAAGTTCTAATACATTTAGTTCCTAAAGTCTTAGAACCGAACAACTTATCTAAAGTATGTTTTAACATCTTTTACTCTTTGATTCCTTAGATTAAGCCTTAGATTCTTAGATTTCTAGGGTTGGGGTTATTTTGAAAAGGGTTGGAAAATTTTTAATTTTTGTCAGATCTTTTCAAATTGTTTTTTGGGCTATGTCTATTGTAGTTGGTTGTGTTTTTGTTGGCCTCTAGTGGCATTTTAACATGTATTTAGGCAAGTTTTACATATGTTCATGCATTTTTTCAAATATAAGTGTAATGTATGCATTCTAAGTGTTTGATAAAATGCCTATATGGTATTTTTTTTTCATTGTTTTGGACTCCTTTGAGTACAAATTTATGGGAATTACCATGATTATGCATGTTTAAAATGTTTTGATCATTGGTTGTGTGTTTTACACACTTTACCCCATGAGTGCTTGTTCATGCATTGCTCATGCATCTCACATACACACCAAAAGCACACTTGATGTACACACTGTAATACTTGACATGTTTTGCATTCACTCATGTTATTTAAGTCTTTTTAGACCCTTAGCACTTACAACATGTCCTTGTGTCTATGTTTGCTTGTCTATTTCCATTTTAGGACAGTTTTTATTAATTTGTTCTTGTTTATGGACTAACTTGTATCTAATCAAGTTTGTTTTCATGTTTGTGTATGGTTTGTTTGCTTGTGTGGTATTTTGCAATTGTCTTGTCGATCTTCACGTGGTAAGGAACCCTTGATTGATCTCACATCAACTCCGGTATCAAAGAGGACTCGTCAATTTGACAACAAGAGATTTATGACTCTTTTGAACTCTCAATCTTTCAACAACAACTTCAAGAATGCACCTATTGTGGTGGAAAGAATTGTGAGGTTTAACACAGTGGGATCAACCTACATCCCTAAGATCTTTGTGGACAAAGATTGGGCCAGCCTATTTGGTAACTTTGAAGATCCCATTAAAGAGTTAGTCAAAGAATTCTACTCTAATGCATAGTTCACCAAAGCTGAACTGAAGTGTTGGGTTTGAGGAAAGGATTTTGTCATCACTCCGGACTATTTAGCAAAGATCCTTCACATTAATTGTCTGAAAAATGTAGACACTTCTCCATATGATGACAAATTAGCACCCGTTGCTGAGATCCTTGAAATCTTAGGAACGCATCATGAAGTCTCCTCCACGGGCACCTCTATCGGGACTTTGAAATTCGAGCTAGAGATGAAGACTCTCACCTTGATTATGTTCACCAACTTGTACCCTCTATCCAACACAAGTTTCATTAACCTTGGAAGAGAACAATTCCTATGTGATCTAATTAAGGGAGCTTAAATAGACATTTGTGCTCACATTTTTCAGACCATAGGAAAAACAGTGGGGAGATCAACTGCAAGAACATGTCTACCCTTTTGCAACCTTGTTATGAAGATCATGAATCTCAAGGGTATCCATCCTTCGAAAGATGGACGGTTTTGCCACATCAAGGACCGAGTTCCTTGCACTCTCTCCAAATGAGCAAGGGTCACTCATCTACTGAAAAGGCAAAGAAGAGTCCATTTAAGCCTCCAAATAGTGAATCCTCTCATCATGCCTCTCCTACTAGGAAGAGCACAGCTGCTCCTAGTGTCTTCGAAAATCCCGAGACAATTTCACCTTACATTCCCGAGCCTCACCCCTCTAGCACTCAGCCAGGACCGTTTACCTTTCATTTGGATAGGTTGATAACTTTGATTAAAGGGTTACATGATCGCATTTTTGGACTTGCAAATGTCATGTACTCTCACCACAATCATGTTCAGATTTGCCTAACCACCATTGAGACACAGTCGGAAGAGATTTAGCGCAAGCTTAAGGAGAGCCTTTTGCTCTTCGTACCAAAAAGGGGGAGAACACTTACTGTGAATATTATAACTATATCATAGAGTAAGGGGGAGAGAATCACATGGAAAGGAGGTGTGCATATTGAAAGGAGGAGATTAGTGGGCTCAAAAGGAGGACACCTACAGCCACACACTTTTAGATAGTCTAACCATTTTTTTTTAGCTAGTCTAGTTTATGTTTATTTATTGTGCTTTTATTTAAAGCTTTCAGTACTTTAGTTTAAAATGTAGTTTTTCTTTAGTACTTTGTGTATCTTGGTTTTTATAGCCGTTTCTTAATGCTTTTAGTTATCTATTGCTTCTCGCTTTAGTTTCTTTAATACATCATGTGGTTTGTTGGACATGCAATTAATTTTAGCATTTTTCTTAATTACATTGCGTGTCCGGATGATCATTTACTAGTTAAATGTTCATTGTTCTCATTTGCTAATGATTGTTCGTGTATGATCAAGTTATGCTTTATGTTCACATATCTCTTATTCATCTTGATCGCATTTTACTTGTTCTCTATTCATGCCTTGTATTCTACTTGTCTCGTATTTAATCAAGTTATTTGTTATGTGTAAGTGTTTCAGGATATAGGTGTATATGGCTCAAGTGCTTCACAACTTTTAGATTTAGGTGTGAGTGAGTTTTGCCTATGTTCCTAAACTCACGTTTAAGTCTAGAGTCTGTTTAGGGGTTCTATCACAAAATAGCCAAAGGGGGAGATTGTAAAGTTATGATTTCCAACTAGCCTTTGTTGGCTTTAATTCCATGCTAAATTTGATTGTAATTTCTTCAATAATTTCCCTGTATTTATGTGTGTTTATTTGTAAGGGATGAGTGTGAGAGATCGGTGAAGAATCAAGCTTCAAAGATGAATCAGTGTAGTTCGCGACTAGCTCGTGAGAAGCTCGCGAGAAGAGTAACCCGCGAAAAGGCCAGGTGCGAAGTACATGACTAGAAGTTGAAAAGTCACGCCAGGCTGTCAAGTTTACGAGTGTTTCGTGAGAAGGGCCATCTCGCAAGGTACTCACGATACATTCTATTTGGCAAAAAGATAAAGTGGTTTACCAAATTCTTTACCCACACTATAAATGTAAGGTTGAATTTAATCAACCATCTTATTGGCTTTATTCCGTGTCAAATTTGCTTGTATATCAGCATTTAGTAACCCTGTATTTAGGTGGGTTTTATTGCAAGGGTAGTGAGTGAGATAGAGTGTTGATTGCTCAAGAGTGTGCAAGAAAACAGAGACTCATGGCTTGATCTCGGGGGTGACTCGCAGCTGCAAGCTGCCAGATGCAGCACACGTGCCAAGCATGCCAGAAGGTGAACAATCATGCTAGCTGGAGCACTACAGGACAAAATAGGACAACTGACCATACGGTTATCTCGCGACTAGATCTTGCGACTCAATCAAGTCGCGAGCTACCCCTGTTTTGAAAAACCTAACGTTTCACATTCTCCTCTCACCTCAGTATAAATACCCCTTATACCCACAAATGAAAGAGAGCTTCCTAAGAGAATTTTGAGAGAGAAACCCTAGAGTAAAACAAGATTGATTCACCTACAATCTATACATTAGAGTCTCTTCAAATTCCTCAACTCTCTTCCTTTCCATTGTCAAACCCTTGAGAGGCATTTTACCAAAACCTTGTTCTCACCATATTCATTACTGTGAGAGGGCTGTTTGGTGTTCTAGGAAGCAGTTAGGAAGGAACCAATCTACATTGGTTGATGCTATGGTCAAGTAGCAGAATCCGGGAAGTTAGAAAAGAAAAAGGTTCGGCGCAACCTCGTTGGAGCAAGAAGCTTGGAGGGCTTAGGTGCACTGGGTAGATTAGGCTTGGATGGTCTATTGCTATCCATGTATCCCAACTACATTTTCTAGTGGATTGTTTACCGCTTGGAGGGCGGCGGAGAGGTTTTACGCCGAGGGCTTCGGTTTCCTCTTCGATAACACATCGCGTGTTGTCTTTGTGTTTGCATCTTCCTTCCCTTTTATCTTTGCCTTTTATTATCTGCTGTGGGTTGTGATTTTAATTTGGCTTAGATAGTTTTTCCAATTCTACATTATAGCTTGTGTTCATTTTCCACACACTAGTTGTTTAACATAAAACTTGAATTGGTTAATTTGTAAATTGGGGGTCTAAACATTCAAGGGTGTTTTTACACTATTTGAACTTTCAATAAATACCCTCATTACCCACGAATTGTAAGGAGTGTTTTTCAGAGAGAAAACCCTAACAAATACACTTGAGAGTTAGAGATTGTTATACCCATAATCATCTACACATTTTCTCTTGGTTTTCCTCTACTCCTACCTCTCCATCTTTACATCCTTGAGAGGTTCTTACCCTAAACACTTACCACACCCAATTTGAGTGTTGAGTGAAGTTTTGGTGTTGTTGGGAACTATTGGAAGGAGCCAATTAGTGGCAGATGCAATCGAGTTGAATTGCGGGATCCCAAAAGCTAGTGAAGACAAGATTCCGAGAAGTCCGTTGGTAGCAGAAGCTTGGAGGGCTCAAGTATATGGGGTAGACTAGGTTTGGAGGGTCTTTTGTTATTCGTGTACTTCAACTATATTCACTAGTGGATCGATTTCGACTTGGAGGGTCGCGGAGAGGTTTTTTGCCTAATTCTTCGGTTTTCTCTTCGATAACACATCTTAGTATTATCTTGCGTTTGCATCTCTCTTCCCTACTCTTTAAGCTTTACTTTTATTGCTCATTGGGGTTGGATATGGCTTAGAGTAGTGTTATCGGCATATTGCGCTTATTTACTCTTATTCCGCACTTTTGACAAGTTAGGGTAAAAGCAATCTATCTTTAATTTTTAATTTGGGGTCTGAACAAGCTCTAGTGTTTTCATACTAATTTGAGCTTTCAACATTCTACAAAATTATTAAAAATATGAAAAAAAGAAAAAGGAAACTAAAAATTAAACACATTCTATACTTTTTTTTTCTTTCTTTTTTCTGCAACTCTTCCATGGCATGTGCAGTTTTGGTTAGCTGTGGCTTTGAAGAACAGAGAGATGTACTGTTGACTGCCTTAATGGATGTATATCAGTAAGATTTCCCTAATTTAACGCCATTGTGATTTTTGTTTTTGTTTTTTGTGATGGACTTGAAGCATAGAGTTCTTTTATAACCCAAACCAATTGAAGTTGATTTAGCAATTGTTTTTTATATGTGCAGGTTTTCTGGGGGGTTTGGGTGGGTTATGAGTGCTTAGATTAATGGGTAATTAAGTAGTAATTTTCAATTTAGGAGCTGTATGATTTGATAGTTTTATATCGTTTACATTTTGTTTAAACTTTTGATGATAGTTGGTTCTATTTCAACTATGAGTACTCTAAAATTATCGCCCTATGTACTTCTCTTTGTTTGGCTAAGATTGGTGACAACCGTATGGTTTATATAAATTTTATAAAGTGAAATAGCTAATTTGGTATACGTTCAGCAGGTGGCATAGCCAACTTTGTAAAATTATTGTCATACTACTAAAAAACATTTTTTTTTTATTATAAAAAAATGTATTTCTCTAGAGGGAATTTCATTATCCTCTAACTAAAAGACTTCTTAAAAAAATTTACTCCTTAAAAAAATGCAGAGAAGTTTAGGCACTGCCACAATTCTTAAAAAAGAAAATAATGTCGAAGATTAACACAAAAAAAAAAAAAAAGTGTTGTTATATCTTACTAATAGAATGTTATCATGATTTTTAACAAATCCTACGACTTAAGGAATAAAAATTATAAATAAAATAAAATATAAAATAACCTCTGGCACCACGACAATTGACGAATTCCCATGTTTACACAATTGACAAATTCTCATGTGTAAGCACAGGTTACATACCAGTACTACTCTCTCTCTCTCTCTCTCTCTCTCTCTCTCTCTATATATATATATATATATATATTAATAGATAAAACTAAGAGAAAATCCAATTAAATTCTAAATTGAAATCTAATTTTGTGTCACGTGTCTCATCTAATTTTAAAATTTATATGTCAAGTGAATTGTTAGGTGCAAAAGTCAAAGAGTCTAAACTCAATTAGATTTTAAATTGAATTTTAATTGGAGTTCAATTCTGCGCCACGTGTCCCATCTAATTTTTTAATTTTTGTGGCAAGAAAATTATTTGGTGCAAACACTAAAAAGTCTAGATCTAATTTGATTCTACACACACACACACACACACATATAGCTGAGACAAAATCTAATTAAATTCAAAATTGAAGTCTAATTTTGTGCCATGTGTCTCATCTAATTTTTAAATTTGTATGTCAAGTGAATTATTAGGTGCAAAAGTCAAAGAATCTAAATTCAATTAGATTCTAAATTGAATTTTAATTAGAGTTCAATTTTGCGTCATGTATCCCATCTAATTTTTTAATTTTTGTGGCAAGTAAATTATTAAGTGCAAAAATCGAAAAGTTTAGATCTAATTAGATTCTAAATCATGTATATATAAAATTGTGATTGTTTTTAAATATACCCGTGCATATAAGATTTTAAATTGGAATTCAATTAGAGTCTAATTTTGCACCACGTGTCCTATCTAATTTAAATTTTAAATTTTCGCTCCAAGTGAGTTAATTCAATGTAAAAATTGGATTTCAATTAGAGTTTAATTTTTTGCCACGTGTCCCATCTAATTTTTTGTGTGCCAAATGAGTTAATTTAGTGTAGAAAACGAGAAGTCTAATATCAATAAACTATAAAAAATCTAATCATATAATTTAAAATAATTCAAATTTATAAGTCATTTATGTAATACGGTTTGATAGGCCAAGAATGTATTGACCCCTCGTGATAGATTAACCAATTAATTAGCCAAGTTGATTAATTAATCAGATTAACATACAATATGCGTGGCAGCACAAACAAATCACAAATTAAACTAAATGCAGCAGAAATTAACTGGACACGGTGATTTGTTTTCGAATGGGGAAAACCTACACAGCAAAAACCCCACCGGTTGATTTTAAGGTCACCACTCTCGAGAATTCACTATTATCACAACAAGTGGTTACAAGTAAAGGAATCTCGGTACCTTATACCAACCTACAATTGAACCCTTACCCCAATACCCAATTGGACTTGTTTTGTAATGACAATCTCTCATTTTCAATGCACGGCTCTCAGTATGTGACTAACTAATAGATGTGTGGATCCCAATACGCGACTTAATCACCAACTTGAGAAAGATGTTGGCTGCAAAGTTCTTCAGTTCATCACACGATGAAGATCAAGAAGCTCCTTGGTCACAAAACCCTAAGGTGTACAAACATAGCAGCTTCTTCAAGAGAAAGATGAGCTAGGGCAAATTCTGTCTTCGGTCACAATTTGCATGAACAAAACTTTGCTTCACTATCGTGCAACCTTTGACAGCCCTTAAAATAATCCTTATAAATGTTTTGGGTTATGAGAAAAGAAAGCCCAAACTTATACCCTTGGATTGGATGAAAATCAACTCTGAAAAACTGAGTTACATAAATCTTGATAGATAGCCATCTATCGAGCTAGTTGTCGAGCCACGGGCTGAAACAGCTTTTAAACCTCGATAGATGCTAGTTGCCGAGCTAGCTGTCGCACTTTCTCACTTGTTTCTTGGATAGACTTGCATGGCTTTAACACTTGAACTTGAAACCTTATTTCTTGAAGTACTAAACACATCCTAGATTTACCCAATTACAAGTAAAGTGCGTTTTGTCAAAGGATTAGCCAATTACATAAAATATTGACATATGTTCCTAACATTGAATCACATATGTCCTAACATGGTCCATTGCTAACTAGGTTATATATATATATATATATATATTAAACCAAAGTTTAAAGAAAATTCAATTAGAATCAAAATTGGATTTTACTTTTGTTAGCTTTCTATACAAATTAAATTGTTCAGATTTTTGTTGTTATTTTTTCCCTAAACTAATGAGCATATTTTTAATACAATTTCTATTTAGATATTTTGTATGCGAAGATATTGAACGTAACAAATTGCAATTGAGATAAACAATCTCATACACCTTTCCCCATTCAATTTAGGAGATACTATTTGACCTATTTATTATTTTATTTAGTGCTATTTTTAGTAGAATTTCATAGACAATAATTGTGAATTGATATTGTATATGTAGTATCTAATAGTGATTTTCAAAATTATATACGTAATAGCAATGTAATGAGAAACTTGATGTAATCAATATTATGAAAATTGCAAGGAAAAACTATTTTAGTACTTCCAAATGTCTTGGTCAACTATGTCCTGTATGTTTAATAATCCAAGCTAACATCAAAAGCATCACTAAAATTTATCATTCTCATGCATAAGTATGGGTTACATACTAGTATAAAAATAATAAACAATCATTCATAGTGACATCTCACTTATGACTGCCTTAAGTTGTGCCCCCCCCCCCCCAAAAAAAAGCCCGGTGCTAAATTAACCGTTAGCATTTGCCTTAAAGACAAGAGGCCAAAGAGGGGGTCTGGGGGTTGTTGACAGTTGGAAGATATAGGTGTATACATTAAATGGGAGATATAATATTAATTAGAGAGTGTACTCTGTTTGATTTTATTCTTCCTTGAACTTTTAAATCAAGAATTAATACTAATTAACTATACATAAATTTTTGGTTTTTTCTTCCTTGAACTTTCAAATCAAGAATTAATACTACCTATACATATTTTTGATTTTTTTCTTCCTTGAACTTTCAAATCAAGAATTAATACTGCCTATACATATAGGTATAACCGTATAAATGCCGGAGGGAGGAAGCAAAGAGTTGAATAGTCCCCCTATACTTAAAATAAAATAAAATGAGAGAAAGAGGAAAATGGCTCCCGAGAATATTTTCTTTTAAAAAAGGTATTATATTTATGTAAATAATTAGTGCATTATAATTTTTCCCTCTTATTACATTTATACAATGCATAAATGCAGTAGCCCTCAGATCATTAGAGCACTTTCATTGGTCTCTCTATAATACAAAAGTGCATTATTTTACATATTTTTACTTAAAATTTACCCACATCAGTCATTCTATAATATTGTGCATTTTCAAAATTGCTATAATAACCATGCATATTTATACGGTTACTATAGCTTTCTAATTGATTTTTTAAATATTTTTCTCTCTCCTCTCTCATTCTATTCTCTCTTGTTGGGTTAAAATGAATTGAACCCTTGCAAATTAATTAATTACATGCAATAGCGTGGCAGCACAAACAAATCACCAAATTATCTAAATGCAGTGGAAAATAAATTTGACATAGAAGATTTGTTTACAAATGGGAAAAACCACTGAGGCAAAACTCTACCGGGTGAATTTTAGGTCACCACACCCAAGAATCCACTATTATCAATCACAAGCAGTTACAAGTATAAGGAATCTTACCAAACCCTTTGGCCTATCCCGAAATACCAACCTACAGTTAAACCCTTACCCCAATACCTAATTGGACTTATATTATAGTGGCAATCTTTCAAATTAATGCACTATCCCAGTACGTGACTAACCAATGATGCACGGATACAAGTACGTGACTAATACCAGCAACTTGAAGAAGATGTTGGTTGCGAGGTTCTTCAGTTCATCAATGATGAAGATCAAGAAGCTCCTTGGTTACAAAATCCTATGGCGCAAAGACGCAGTAATTTCATTAAAGAGAATAATGAACTAGGTCACTTTTCACATATATTCTCCTTGTATGACAGCCTTTAAAATAAGCCTCATATATGTCTAAGGTTGTGAGAAAAGAAACCCTACACATAGCTTGGATATGCGTGAAAAACTGATTTTCATAATTCTTGACCTATTTAAAGGCTCTTTAGGGAAAAATTCAAGAAAGAGTTGTCGTAGAACATAATTTAGTTTTTCTTAAACTTTTTTTTTTAGTTTTATTTGTGTTAGATATTGCTAAAAGCCTTGCTAAGGCAAGCGGTGAAACCCAACCATTTATTGGTATGTTTTCAACAATTATTTAATGGTTCTAATGCTTATGTTATTATGTTTTTGATTGACTGACTCATCTATAAAAATGTTTAGTTCTGCATAATTCTTCGATTTATTGTAGACTCCGGGCACGTTAAATGCTTATTTCCTTGCGAACTAATTCATTAGTTTTGTTTTGCCTAAAATCAACAGATTTCATGAAACTACCTTAGACAATTTGTTAGGACATATGTGGATCATGTTAAGAACATATACCATTTAGAATTGGCTAATCCTTTGACAAAACGCACTTTACTTGTAATTGGGTAGATCTAGGATGTGTTTAATACTTCAAGGAATAAGAGTTCAAGTCCAAGTATTAAAGCCTTGCAAATCTGTTGTATAATCAAGTGAAGAAGTGTTGTTCCTTAAAGCTCGACAGATAGCTCGACATATGTATCTATTGAGATTTAAAAGGTGAAGCTTGACAGATAAGCTCGACAGCTATATCTATTGAGAATTACGAAAATCAGTTTTTCACACATATCCAAGCTATGTGTTTAGGTTTCTTTTCTCACAACCCTAGACATATATAAGGATTATTTTAAGGGCTGTCTCACTTGATGCAAAGGTTTTATGCAAGCATATTGTGATCAGAGACAATTTGCCCTAGTTCATCTTTCTCTTAAAGAAGTTGCTGCGTTTGTACGCCATAGAGTTTTGTGACCAAGGAGCTTCTTGATCTTCATTGTCTGGATGAACTGAAGAAGTTGTTGCCTTCATTGAAAGCCTCCAACGGCCACAAAAAGGCCTTCATGTATAAACACGCAAGAAGAGAACCAGGACAAGTACAATCACAACAAAACCAAAAGCTCACTCATTACCTAAATTCTTAATCTCTAACTTTGCCATCAGAGGTTCATTGGCTGGCACCACGTTGGTGACCTTTGAAGCACAATATTTTTTCTCTTTATAGGTTTCACGGCGGTTCAATCGTACTTCATTTGGACGATCATATCCATCGATGAATCTAACTTCATTATAATTCACCTTTAATATCCATATATTACTAGGAGAGATTACATTTTTTCACCCTAAACTATACTGCATTTTACACTTACCCTATATCCCAAAAGTGCATGATCAACCCTCTAAACTCAAACTTGTGTAACACCAATTAATCGGATGAGCTCCATAGCTCTTAAGATTCCCATCTCCTAGCTTTCTTCACCTTCCCCTCTTCTAGATCTCAGAAACTTCATCCTCAAATGGTAAACTGATTAATGACAGTATTGGACTCAAGTAAATCAAAAGCTTGGATTTGGAGGCAACAGTTAAAGCATTGGAAATGAAGGTATACGCCAAGATTTTACTTGGATTGATTTAAGATTGCTTTAGGGCCTATTTCATTGGGAGGATTTTAGAGAGGATGGAAAAAAAATGGGAGAAAGGGGGAAGGGAAAGAAATTTATTATGGTGTTTGGTTGGGTGGGTTTGTGGAAGGAAAATTGGTGGGGTCCAAGTGTTTTCTCCCAAAATTAGGGAGAAAACTGAAAGAAAACATGGATGCAAACCAAAGACCAATTTTACCCCTCTCTACTGTGTCTCCCCATTTTGTTTGTGCGCTGAGTAACTAGAGTTATGTTTTTTTTTTTTTTTTTCAACATTTAATCAAATTGTTGCTTCTATTTTTTGCTCTTTTTTTTTTTTTTTTTAATCAACGGTGGGGGTTCTTGTGTCTTTCACCTCTACTTTTTTTTAGAAAGCATCTCTAAAAATATTAATGATGTGTTAATATAATAAAATAATAATATTAAAGATGTGTTAATTTTTATAAGCTATTATTCTTTTAATTTTAATCGATAATAAGGTTTTTTTTAATGATTGTTAGGAAATTATTTCTTATATTATGCAATAGGGATATGAGAGTAATTTTATACAAACTACATTTTCTATCCCCTCACTTTTCTTCTCAACCAAAAAAATGAGTTTTTCATCCCTCCAACCAAAAACAAATGAGGGAAACTAAAATCTTTTATATTCTCCTACTTTTCTATCCTTCCACTTTTTCGTCTCCCCAACCAAACAGACCCTTAAGGTCATTTTCAGTGAAGATCAACTCAATTAATTCTTCATCACCACCACGGCTGACAATGATTCAGTTTTCCTCTCCATCCTCACTTTTTCATTTCACTCTCTTTCTTGCAATTAAACCTAAGATGGGTTTGTTGTATGTGTTTTGGGTTTTTGAAAATCTTGTAAAAGAGGAAGAGACGAGCTGGTGTAATTTGTTGTTGGATTATTTATGATCTGTTTTCTATGAGTTGAGAAAAGATTTTTTTTTTTGGGGTTTTATAAGGGATTTTTAAAATTTTTGAATTTTTTGAATTTTTTGGGTTTGTGAAAGTAGATTTTTTGGGCTCGAGATGAGATTTTCTCAATTGGTGATGGATTGAGTATTTTTGTGGATCTGAGTTCAATACAAAAAATAGGATCAATTGTAGTAGTTTAAAACCACTGCTAAAAACACTAAAATCACTTCTAAAAGCTCATATGGTTTGTTGTGGCAACTCAAACCATCACAAGAAAAGTGTCGCAATAGGTTATTGTGAGGCTAATGAAAATTGCCATATTAGAACATACAACATGTACAAGGTCCCACCATGTTTCCCTAAGAGTATTCACATTAGTTTGTCTATAATTTTCTATCTATTTTAGTATAACAACTTACTTTTTCTATTTTACACAAACACTTTGCAAAAACACTCACATTAGATTATTTATAATTCACCATCTTTTATTTAAATAATATTTTTCTCACTTATTTTTATTATTTCACACCTACCTACCCATGGCCCCACCCACCTTACCACACACTAAAATTTATAACTCAACGAAAATTCATATGAAGGATGATCTTAGTCAGATGATTTAACAATAGGAACTCAAGAATTAATTGTCTAAGGTAGTTTCATGTAATCAATTGATTTTAGATAAAACAAAACTAGTGAATTAGTTCACAGGGAATACTAAGCATTTAATGTGCCCAAAGTTTACGATAAATCAAAGAATTATACATAACTAAAAACTTTTCTAGATGAGTAAATCAATCAAGAACATAATAACATAAGCATTAAAACCATTAAATAATTGTTAAGAATATACCAATAAATGGTTGGGTTTCACCGCTTGTCTTAGCATGGCTTCTAGCAGTACATAACACAAATACAACTCTAAAAACTGTAAAGAAAGTTTAAGAAAACCTAAATTACATTCTACGGAAACTGTCCTGAATTTTGCCCTAAAGAGCCTTTAAATAGGTCAAAGAATCCTATTACAAATTGAATTCCCATTTGGAGAAATTCTCAGGTATTCAAGCTTCACTTAACTGACGTTTTTGGCCCATTTAAAGTCAGAATTCGGACTTTTAGTAAACTGTAGAGTTGTAGCCCTTTAGGTTAACTTTCCAACCCAACTTGAATGTTAGGGTCATATATTTTGTAATTGGCTAATCATTTGACAAAATGCACTTTACTTGTAATTAGGTAGATCTAAGATGGGTTTATTATTTCAGGAAACATGTTGTTCAAGTTAAGTATTAAAGACATGAATATTGATCCAAGAAAAAAGTGAAGAAAAATTGTTTATTAAGTTTTGACAGATGACTACTATCAAGACTTAATTCGAAACTCGATAGATAGCTCGATACTAGCTCAATCTATCAAGAACTATGATTTCAGCATTTCCAGATTTGAAATTCAGCCCAAGCTTATGTATTTTTGTAGGATTTCCTTTCTCACAAGCCTAGACATATATAAGGCTTATTTTAAAAGCCATCATATACGGATACGATGACCTAGTGCTCAATTCTCTCTGCAAGAAGCTACCGCGTTTGTATGCCGTTGGGTTTTGTAACTAAGTGCTTCTTGATCTTTATTGTTGATGAAGTAAAGAACTTTGCAGCCAACAACAATCATCAAGTTGTTGGAGTTAGTCACATATTGGGATCCATGCAAATGAGTTAGTCACAAATTGGAGGTTTGTGCATTAAGGGAAAGAAGTCTACTACAAGATCAAGTCCAATTGGGTATTGGAGCGAAGGTTCAACTATAGGTTGTGTTAGGACATATGTGATTCACTTTTTAGAAACATATGTCACTATTTTATGTAATTGGCTAATCTTTTAACAAAACGCACTTTACTTGTATTTGGATAGATCTAGGATGTGTTTAATACTTTAAGAAACTTTGTTTCAAGATCAAGTGTTGAAGCCATGCAAGTTTGTCCAAGATTCAAGCTGAAAAGTGCAAGTTCATTAAAGCTTGACAGCTAGTATCTATTGAGCTTGAAGAGCTATTCTAGCCCGTGGTTCGACAGCTGCTCGACAAATAACTATCTGTCGAGGTTTATGAAAAACAGAATTTCACATATGTTTTGACTCTAATTTGTGATTATGTGTTTGAGCTTTCTTTTCTCACAACCCTAGACATGTAAAATGATTATTTTAAGGGTCGTCAAAGGTGGACACAAGTTGCACAAGTGCTGAACAAAGTTTGTGCAAGCAAACTGTGACTGGAGACAGAATTTTCCCTAGTTCATTGTTCTTGTGAAGAAGTTGTTGCGTTTGTGCCTCGTAGGGTTTTGTGGCCAAGCATCTTCTTGATCTTCATTGTCTGGATGAACTGAAGAACTTTGCAGCCAACAACCTTCTCTAGTTGGTGATTGAAGTTGCGTACAGGGATTCGCGCAATTGGTTAGTCACGTACTGGGAGCTGTGCATCAAAAGGAGAGATTGTCATTATAGAACAAGTCCAATTGGGTATTGGGGTAAGGGTTCAACTGTAGGTTGATATAAGGTACTATGATTTTTTTACTTGTAACCGCTTGTTTTGATAATAGTGGATTCTTGGGAGTGGTGACTTTAAAATTACTCGATGGGGGTTTTTGCCGTGTTGGTTTTCCCCATTCGTAAACAAATCATCGTGTCAATTTAATTTCCGCTACATTAAGTTTAATTGATGATTTGTACGTGCTACCACACGTTTTGCATGTTAGTTTGATTAATTAATAAACTTGGCTAATTAATCAATTAATTAATCACAAGAGGTCAATTCGTTTTTGGCCAATCAGGTTGGAATTTCAGGATAGGCCAGGGTAGTTGATAAGATTCCTTATACTTGTAACCGTTTGATTATTGATTAGTGGATTCTTGGGAGTGGTGATCATAAAATCACTTGGTGGGGTTTTTGCCATAGAGAGGTTTTCCCCATTTGTTAACAAATCACCATGCCAAATTTATTTTCCATTGCACTTAGTATTTTTGGTGATTTGTTTATGCCTCCGCGATTTACACGCAATTGAACCTAATAAATCAACTTGGGTAATTAAATTAATTAACCAGGGTCAAGCTATCTTAACCCAACATTGAATCATTTCAATTGGACGACAGAATTGAAAGTTACACCCAAAATACTAATTGGTGCGCAAGCTAGAATCCTAGTCTGAATTGGACTTGGATTTGGCGCAAATTTCCTTTAATTCCATACTCCAAATGGACCTAAATTTCATTTGGTTGGCCTACTTTCACTTCATTATAGCCCTTGTTAAATTAAAATCCATTAGCATTCTTCTTTGCACAAATCTGCTCATTTAATTCCATTCTCCTAAAAAAGAAAATTCACGCATTAGAATTCAATTAAGCACAAAATTGATTATTCATCATTATTCCTAAACCAAATATAAAATGCACAAATTAACTCAAAATAAGTATGATAATGCTTTATAATAATGGTATAAATATGCAAAATTAAGCTATTTTCAAGGAAAAAAGAGGGTAGAGGAAAACAGATAATCGAATGAGAGAGGAGAGAGAAAAAATAATTAAAGAATTAAATAGAAAGCTATAGTAACCGTGTAAATAAGAACAATTATTGTAGCAATTTTGAAAATGCATAGTATTAGAGAAGGACCAATGTGGGTAAATTTTGAGTAAAAGTATGCAAAATAATGCACTTTTTATATCATAGAGAGACTGATGAAAGTGCTCTAATGATTAGAGGGCTACTGCATTTATACATTGTAAAAATGTAACAAGAGGGAAAAATATAATGCACTAATCATTTACATAGATATAATACCTTTAAAAAAAAAAAAAATCTTGGGAGCCATTTTCCTCTTTCTCTCATATTATTTTGTTTTAAGTATAGGGGGCTATTCAGCACTTTCCTTCCTCCCTTTGGCACTTACATAGTTATACCTACATGTACGACACATATACGGTTATAACTACATGTATAGGTAGTATTAATTATTGATTTGAAAGTTCAAGGAAGAAAAAAATCAAACATATGTATAGGAAGTATAAACTCTTGATTTAAAAGCTCAAGGAAGGGAAAAAAAAAAAAAAAAAACTAATGTATAGTTAATTAGTATTAATTCTCGATTTCAAAGTTCAAGGAAGAAAACAATTAAACAGAGTACTCACTCTAATTAATATTATTTCTCCCATTTAATGTATACACATATATCTTCCCATTGTTAACAACCCCCCAACACCCTCTCTGGCCTCTTGTCTTTAAGGCAAATGCCAACGGTTATTTTAGCACAAGATATATATATATATATATATTTTTTTTTTGGGCCACAACTTTTAGCACTAGAGCTGAATAGACCCCTATAATAGTATAAAAACAAAAAACAATCATTCACAGTGATATCTAACTTATGATTGACTTAAGTATAGGCGGCAATTCAGCTCTTCCATTACTCCCTCTTTGGCCACTTGTCTTAAAGGCAAATAATAACAGTTATTTTAGAACCGGATTATTTTTTGGACCACAACATTTAGCACCAGAGTTGAATAGCTCCATATAATAGTATAAAAATAATAAATAGTCATTCACAGTGGCATTTAACATATGACTGCCTTAAGTATAGGGGGCTATGCAACTCCTTCCCCCCTCCAACACTTATACGGTTATACCTACATGCATAGGTAATATTAATTATTCAATTGAAAGTCCAAAGAAGAAAAAAAAAATCAAACATATGTACAGGCAGTATTAATTCTTGATTTGAAAGTTCAAGGAAGAAAAAAAGAAAAAAAAACTTATGTATAGTTAATTAGTATTAATTCTTGATATGAAAATTCAAGGAAGAAAACAAATAAAAAGAGTATTCTCTTCAATTAATATTATTTCTCCCACTTAATTTATACACATATATCTTCCAACTGTCAACACCCCCCACCCCTATCTTAGGCCTCTTGTCTTTAAGGCAAATACTAAAGGTTATTTTAGCACCAGATTTTTTTTTTTTTTTTTTTTTTGGACCACAAATTTTTGTACCAGAGCTGAATAGCCCCCTAAAATAGTATAAAAGTAATAAACAATCATTCACAGTGGCGTCTAACTTATGATTGCCTTAAGTACAGAGGGCCATTCAGCTCTTTCCTTCCTCCCTCCGACACTTATACGATTATACCCACATGTACATGTACTATTAATTATTGATTGGAAAGTTCATGGAAGAAAAAAATCAAACCTATGTATAGGTAGTACTAATTCTTGATTTGAGAGTATTAATTCTCGAACTGAAAGCTGAAGGAAGAAAACAATTAAATGGAGTACTCTCTCTAATTAATATTATTTCTCCCATTTAATGTATACACCTATATCTTCAAACTGTCAACAACCCCCAAACACCTCTTTGGCCTCTTGTCTTTAAGGCAAATGCCAACAGTTATTTTAGCACCAATTTCTTTTTTTTTTTGGGCCACAACCTTTAGCACCAGGGCTGAATAGCCCCCTATAGTAGTATAAAAAAAAAAAAAAACAATCATTCACAGTGGCATCTTACCTATGACTGCCTTAAGTATAGGGGGCTATTCAGCTCCTTCCTCCCTCCAGCACTTATACGGTTATACCTACATGTATAGGTAGAATTATTTATTGATTTGAAAGCTCAAGGAAGAAAAAATAAAAAATATGTAAAAGTAGTATTAATTCTTGATTTGAATGTTCAAGGAAGAAAGAAAAAAGAAAAACTTATGTACAATTAATTAGTATTAATTCTTGATTTGAAAGTTCAAGGAAGAAAAAAATAATACAGAGTACTCTCTAATTAATATTATATCTCCCATTCCATGTATATACCTATATCTTCCAACAGTCAACAACCCCACAACAACCTCTTTGGACTCTTGTACTTAAGGAAAATGCTAATGGTTATTTTAGCACCAGATTTTTTTTTTTTTTTTTTTGGCCACTACTTTTAGCACCAGAGTTGAATAGCCCCCAATAACAGTATAAAAATAAGAAACAGTCATTCATGGTGCCGTCTAACTTCTGACTGCCTTAAGAATAGGGGGCTATTCCGCTCTTTCCTTCCTCCCTCCAGTGCTTATACGGTCATACCTACCTATATAGGTATAGTATTAATTATTGATTTGAAAGTTCAATCAAGAAAAAAAATAAAACATGTGTACAGGTAGTATTAGTTCTTGATTTGAAAGTTCAAGGAAGAAAAAATAAAACCTATTTATATTTAGTTACTATTAATTCTTGAATTGAAAGTTCGAGGAAGAAACAATTACATAAAGTACTCTCTCTAATTAATATTATTTCTCCCATTCAATTTATAAGCCTATATCTTCCAACTGTCAACAACCATCCAACCCCCTCTCTGGCCCGTTGTCTTTAAGGCAAATGCCAACGGTTATTTTAGCATCAGATTTTTTTTTTTTTTTTTTTTTTTTTTTTATGGGCCATAACTTTTAGCACCAGAGCAAAATAGCCCCCTATAATAGTATAAAAATAATAAACAATCATTCACTGTGACATCTAACATATGATTGGCTTAAGTATAGGGGGCAATTCAGCTCTTTCCATACTCCCTCCAACACTTATATGGTAATACCTACGTATAGGTAGTATTAATTCTTGATTTAAAAGTTCAAGGAAGAAAAAGAATAAACTTATGTATATTTAATTAGTATTAATTCTCGAATTGAATGTTGAAGGAAGAAAACAATTAAATGGAGTACTCTCTCTAATTAATATTATTTCTCCCATTTAATGTATACACTTGTATCATCCAATTGTCGACAACCACCAACTCCCTCTTTGGCCACTTGTCTTAAAGGCAAATGATAACAGTTACTTTAGAACCAGATTATTTTTTGGACCACAACTTTTAGCACCAGAGCTGAATAGCCCCCTATAATAGGATAAAAATAATAAACCACCATTCACAGTGGCATCTAATTTATGACTGCCTTAAGTGTAGGGGGCTATGCAGCTCCTTCCCCCCTCCAGCATTAATACGGTTATACCTACATGTATAGGTTGTATTAATTATGCCTTTGAAAGTCCAAGGAAGAAGAAAAAAAAATCAAACATATGTATAGGTTGTATTAATTCTTGATTTGAAAGTTCAAGGAAGAGAAAAAAAAAAAAAAACTTATGTATAGTTAATTAGTATTAATTCTTGATATGAAAGTTTAAGGAAGAAAACAATTAAATAGAGTATGCTCTTTAATTAATATTATTTCTCCAACTTAATTTATACACTTCCATCTTCCAACTATCAACAACCCCCACCCCCCTCTTAGGCCTCTTGTCTTGAAGGCAAATACTAAAGGTTATTTTAACCCCAATTTTTTTTTTTTTTTTCTTGGGCCACAAATTTTTGCACCAAAGCTTAATAGCCCGCTATAATAGTATAAAAGTAATAAACAATCATTCACAGTGGCGTTTAACTTATGACTGCCTTAAGTACAGGGGGCCATTCAGGTCTTTCCTTCCTCCCTTCGGCACTTATACGGTTATACCCACATGTATATGTTGAATAATTATTGATTGGAAAGTTCAAGGAAGAAAAAACATCAAACCTACGTATAGGTAGTATTAATTCTTGATTTGAAAGTTGAAGGAAGAAATCAATTAAATGGAGTACTCTCTCTAATTAATATTATTTCCCCCATTTAATGTATACACTTGTATCTTCCAATTGTCGACAACCCCCTAACCCCCTCTTTGGCCACTTGTCTTAAAGGCAAATAATAACAATTATTTTAGAACTAGATTATTTTTTAGACCACAACTTTTAGCACCAGAGCTGAACAGCCCCCTATAATAGTATAAAAATAATAAACCACCATTCACAGTGGCATCTAACTTATGACTGCCCTAAGTATAGGGGGCTATGCTGCTCCTTCCCCCTTCCAGCAGTTATACGGTTATACCTACATGTATAGGTAGTATTAATTATGCATTTGAAAGTCCAAGGATGAAGAAAAAAATCAAACATATGTATAGGTTGTATTAATTCTGGATTTGAAAGTTCAAGGAAGAAAAAAAAAAAAAAACTTGTGTATGATTAATTATATTAATTCTTAATATGAAAGTTTAAGGAAGAAAACAATTAAATAGAGTATTCTCTTTAATTAATTTTATTTCTCCCACCTAATTTATACACCTATATCTTCCAACTGTCAACAACCCCTACCACCCTATTAGGCTTCTTGTCTTTAAGGCAAATACTAAAGGTTATTTTAGGCCTAGAATTTTTTTTTTTTTTTTGGGCCCCAACTTTTTGCACCAGAGCTGAATAGCCCCCTATAATAGTATAAATGTAATAAACAATCATTCATAGTGGCATCTAACTTATGACTGCCTTAAGTACAGGGGGCCATTCATCTCTTTGCTTCCTCCCTCCGGTACTTATATGGTTATACCCACAAGTATATGTAGTATTAATTATTAATTGGAAAGTTCAAGGAAGAAAAAAAATCAAACCTATGTATAGGTAGTATTAATTCTTGATTTGAAAGTTCAAGGAAGAAAAATAATAAACTTATGTATATTTAATGAGTATTAATTCTCAAATTGAAAGTTGAAGGAAGAAAAAAATTAAATGGAGTACTCTCTCTAATTAATATTATTTCTCCCATTTAATGTATACACTTGTATCTTCCAATTGTCGACAACCCCCCAATCCCCTCTTTGGCCACTTGTCTTAAAGGCAAATGATAACAGTTATTTTAGAACCAAATTATGTTTTGGACCACAACTTTTAGCACCAGAGCTGAATAGCCCCCTATAATAGTATAAAAATAATAAACCACTATTCACGGTGGCATCTAACTTATGACTGCCTTAAGTATAGGGGCGATGCAGCTCCTCCCCCCCCCCCTGCACTTATACGGTTATACCTTCATGTATAGGTAGTATTAATTATGCATTTGAAAGTCCAAGAAAGAAGAAAAAAAATCAAACATATGTATAGGTAGTATTAATTCTTGATTCAAAAGTTCAAGGAAGAAGAAAAAAAAATTATGTATAGTTAATTAGTATTAATTCTTGATATGAAAGTTGAAGGAAGAAAACAAATAAATAGAGTATTCTTTTCAATTAAATTATTTCACCCACTTAATGTATACACCTATATCTTCCAACTATCAACTCCCCCCACCCCTCTCTTAGGCCTCTTGTCTTTAAGGAAAATACTAAAGTTTATTTTAGCCCCAGATTTTTTTTTTCTTTTTTTTTGGCCACAAATTTTTGCACCAGAGCTGAATAGCCCCCTTTAATAGTATAAAAGTAATAAACAATCATTCACTGTGGCATCTAACTTATGACTGCCTTAAGTACAAGGGGCCATTAAGCTCTTTCCTTCCTCCCTCCGACACTTATACGGTTATACCCACATGTATATGTACTATTAATTAATGATTGGAAAGTTCGGGGAAGAAAAAAATCGAACCTATGTATAGGTATTATTAATTCTTGATTTGTGAGTTCAACTAAGAAGAAAAATAAACTTATGTATATTTAATTAGTATTAATTCTCAAATTGAAAGTTGAAGGAAGAAAACAATTAAATGGAGTACTCTCTCTAATTAATATTATTTCTCCCATTTAATGTATACACCTATATCTTCAAACTGTCAACAACCCCCAGACCCCTCTTTGTCCTCTTGTCTTTAAGGCAAATTCTAACAGTTATTTTAGCACCAAATTTTTTTTCTTGGGCCACAACCTTTAGCTCCAGGGCTGAATAGCCCCCTATAATATTATAAAAAAAAAAAAATAAACAATCATTCACAGTGTCATCTTACCTATGACTGCCTTAAGTATAGGGGGCTATTTCGCTCCTTCCTCCCTCCAACACTTATACGGTTATACCAACATGTATAAGTAGATTTAATTATTGACTTGAAAGCTCAAGGAAGAAAAAATCAAAAATATGTAAAAGTAGTATTAATTCTTGATTTGATTGTTCAAGGAAGAAAAAAAAAAGAAAATACTTATGTACAATTAATTAGTATTAATTCTTGATTTGAAAGTTCAAGGAAGAAAAAAAAAATAATACAGAGTACTCTCTAATTAATATTATTTCTCCCATTCCATGTATATACCTATATCTTCCAACGGTCAACAACCCCACAACCCCCTTTTTGGACTCGTGTACTTAAGGAAAATGCTAATGGTTATTCTAGCACCAGATTTTTTTTATTTATTTGTTTTTTTTTTTTTTGTCACTACTTTTAGCACCAGAGTTGAATAGCCCCCAATAATAGTATAAAAATAAGAAACAGTCATTCATGATGCCGTCTAACTTCTGACTGCCTTAAGAATAGGTGGCTATTCCGTTCTTTCCTTCCTCCCCCCGGCGCTTATACGGTCATACCTACCTGTATGGGTATAGTATTAATTATTGATTTGAAAGTTCAATCAAGAAAAAAATAAAACATGTGTACAAGTAGTATTAGTTCTTGATTTGAAAGTTCAAGGAAGAAAAAATAAAACCTATTTATATTTAGTTAGTATTAATTCTTGAATTGAAAGCTCAAGGAAGAAAACAATTACATAAAGTACTCTCTCTAATTAATATTATTTCTCCCATTTAATTTATAAGACTATATCTTCCAACTGTCAACAACCTTCCAACCCCCTTTCTGGCCCGTTGTCTTTAAGGCAAATGCCAACGGTTATTTTAGCACCAGATTTTTTTTTTTTTTTTTCTGGGCCACAACTTTTAGCACCAGAGCAGAATAGCCCCCTATAATAGTATAAAAATAATAAACAATCATTCACAGTGACATCTAACATATGATTGGCTTAAGTATAGGCGGAAATTCAGCTGTTTCCATACTCCCTCCAACACTTACATGGTAATACCTACATATCGGTAGTATTAATTATTGAGTTGAAAGTTCAAGGAAGAAAAAGAATAAACTTATGTATATTTAATTAGTATTAATTCTAGAATTGAATGTTGAAGGAAGAAAACAATTAAATGGAGTACTCTCTCTAATTAATATTATTTCTCCCATTTAATGTATACACTTGTATCTTCCAATTGTCGACAACCCCCAACCCCCTCTTTGGCCACTTGTCTTAAAGGCAAATGATAACAATTATTTTAGAACCAGATTATTTTTTAGACCACAACTTTAGCACCAGAGCTGAATAGCCCCCTATAATAGGATAAAAATAATAAACAACCATTCACAATGGCATCTAATTTATGACTGCCTTAAGTGTAGGGGGCTATGCAGCTCCTTCCCTCTTCCAACATTAATACGGTTATACCTACATGTATAGGTAGTATTAATTATGCATTTGAAAGTCCAAGGAAGAAGAAAAAAAAATCAAACATATGTATTGGTTGTATTAATTCTTGATTTGAAAGTTCAAGGAAGAGAAAAAAAAAAAAAAAAAAAAACTTATGTATAGTTAATTATTATTAATTCTTTATAAGAAAGTTTAAGGAAGAAAACAATTAAATAGAGTATTCTCTTTAATTGATATTATTTCTCCAACTTAATTTATAAACCTGTATCTTCCAACTGTCAATAACCCCCACCCCCCTCTTAGGCCTCTTGTCTTTAAGGCAAATACTAAAGGTTATTTTAACCCCAGATTTTTTCTTTTTTGGGTCACAACTTTTTGCACCAAAGCACCCCCTATAATGGTGTAAAAGTAATAAACAATCATTCACGGTGGCATCAAACTTATGACTACATTAAGTACAGGGGGCCATTCAGCTCTTTCCTTCCTCCCTCCGGCACTCATACGGTTATACCCACATGTATATGTAGTATTAATTATTGATTGGAAAGTTCAAGGAAGAAAAAAAAAAGTCAAACCTACGTATAAGTAGTATTAATTCTTGAATTGAAAGTTGAAGGAAGAAAACAATTAAATGGAGTACTCTCTCTAATTAATATTATTTCTCCCATTTAATGCATACAGTTGTATCTTCCAATTGTCGACAACCCCCCAACCCCCTCTTTGGCCACTTGTGTTAAAGGCAAATGATAAGAGTTATTTTAGAACCATATTATTTTTTGGGCCACAACTTTTAGCACCAGAGCAGAATAGCCCCATATAATAGTATAAAAATAATAAACCACCATTCACAGTGGCATCTAACTTATGACTGCCCTAAGTATAGTGGGCTATGCAGCTCCTTCCCCCTTCCAGCTGTTATACGGTTATACCTACATGTATAGGTAGTATAAATTATGCAATTGAAAGTCCAAGGAAGAAGAAAAAAGAGTCAAACATATGAATAGATAGTTTTAATTCTTGATTTGAAAGTTCAAGGAAGAGAAAAAAAAATTATGTATGGTTAATTAGTATTAATTCCTGATACGAAAGTTTAAGGAAGAAAACAATTAAATAGAGTATTCTCTTTAATTAATTTTATTTCTCCCACTTAATTTATATACCTATATCTTCCAACTGTCAGCAACCCCTACACCCCTGTTAGGCTTCTTGTCTTTAAGGCAAATACTAAAGGTTATTTTAGCCCCAGATTTTTTTTTTTTTTTCTGGGCCACAACTTTTGGCACCAGAGCTGAATAGCCCCCTATAATAGTATAAAAGTAATAAACAATCATTCACAGTGGCATCTAACTTATGATTGCCTTAAGTACTGGTGGTCGTTCATCTCTTTCCTTCCTCCCTCCGGCACTTATACGGTTATACCCACATCTTTATGTAGTATTAATTATTGATTGGAAAGTTCAAGGAAGAAAAAAAATCAAACCTATGTATAGGTACTGTTAATTCTTGATTTGAAAGTTCAAGGAAGAAAAAGAATAAACTTATGTATATTTAATTAGTATTAATTCTTGAATTGAAAGTTGAAGGAAGAAAATAATTAAATGGAGTACTCTCTCTAATTAATATTATTTCTATCATTTAATGTATACACTTGTATCTTCCAATTGTCGACAACCCCCGAATCCCCTCTTTGGCCACTTGTCTTAAAGGCAAATGATAACAGTTATTTTAGAACCAGATTATTGTTTGGACCACAACTTTTAGCACTAGTGCTGAATAGCCCCCTATTATAGTATAAAAATAATATACCACTATTCACAGTGGCATCTAACTTATGACTGCCTTAAGTATAGGGGGAATATACCACTATTCACAGTGGCATCTAACTTATGACTGCCTTAAGTATAGGGGGCTATGCAGCTCCTCCCCCCCCCCCCCCCCCAGCACTTATACGGTTATACCTACATGTATAGGTAGTATTAATTATGCATTTCAAAGTCCAAGAAAGAAGGAAAAAAAAATCAAACATATGTATAGGTAGTATTAATTCTTGATTTGAAAGTTCAAGGAAGAAGAAAAAAAAATTATGTATAGTTAATTAGTATTAATTCTTGATATTAACATTCAAGGAAGAAAAAAATTAAATAGAGTATTCTCTTTAATTAATATTATTTTTCCCACTTAATTTATACACCTATATCTTCCAACTGTCAACAACCCCCACCCCCCTCTTAGGCCTATTGTCTTTAAGGCAAATACTAAAGGTTATTTTAGCCCAAGATTTTTTTTTTTTTTTTTTTTGGGCCACAACTTTTTTCACCAGAGCTGAATAGCCCCCTATAATAGTATAAAGTAATAAACAATCATTCACAGTGGCATCTAACTTATGATTGCCTTAAGTACAGGTGGCCATTCGGCTCTTTCCTTCCTCCCTCTAGCACTTATACGGTTATACCTGCATGTATATGTAGTATTAATTATTGATTGGAAAGTTCAAGGAAGAAAAAAATCAAACCTATGTATCGGTAGTGTTAATTCTTGATTTGAAAGTTCAAGGATGAAAAAAAAAAAAAAACTTTTGTATATTTAATTAGTATTAATTCTCGTATTGAAAGTTGAAGGAAGAAAACAATTAAATAGAGTACTCTCTCTAATTAATATTATTTCTCCCATTTAATGTATACACCTATATCTTCAAACTGTCCACAACCCCCCAAACCCCTCTTTGGCCTCTTGTCTTTAAGGCAAATGCTAACAGTTATTTTAGCCCCAAGTTTTTTTTTTTTTCTGGGCCACAACCTTTAGCACCAGGGCTGAATAGCCCCATATAATATTATAAAAATAATAAAAAAATCATTCACAGTGGCATCTTACCTATGACTACCTTAAGTATAGGGGGCTATTCAGCTCCTTCCTCCCTCCAGCACTTATACGGTTATACCTACATGTATTGGTAGAATTAATTATTGATTTGAAAGTTCAAGGAAGAAAATAATAAAAAATATGTATAGGTAGTATTAATTCTTCATTTGAATGTTCAAGGAAGAAGAAAAAAAAAACTTATGTACAATTAATTAGTATTAATTCTCTATTTGAAAGTTCAAGGAAGAGACAAATAATACAGAGTACTCTCTCTAATTAATATTATTTCTCCCATTCCATGTATATACCTATATCTTCCGACTGTCAAAAACCCCCCAACCCTCTCTTTGGCCTCTTGTCCTTAAGGAAAATGCTAACGTTTTTTTCGCCACTACTTTTTGCACTAGAGCTGAATAGCCCCCAATAATAGTATATAAATAAGAAACAGTCATTCATAGTGGCATCTAACTTATGACTTCGTTAAGAATTGGGGGCTATTCCGCTCTTTCCTTCCTCCCTCCGGCGCTTATACGGTCATACCTACCTGTATAGGTAGTTTTAATTATTGATTTGAAAGTTCAATCAAGAAAAAAATCAAACATGTGTATAGGTAGTATTAGTTCTTGATTTGGAATTTCAAGGAAGAAAAAATAAAACCTATGTATATTTTGTTAGTATTAATTCTTGAATTGAAAGTTCAAGGAAGAAAACAATTAAATAGAGTACTCTCTCTAATCAATATTATTTCTCCCATTTAATTTATACACCTATATCTTTCAACTGTCAACAACCCCCCAACCCCCTCTTTGTCCTATTGTATTAAAGGGAAATGCTATTGGTTATTTTAGCACTAGATTTTTTTTTTTTTTTTTTTTTTTAAGGGGGGTGGGGGTGGGGGGGTGGGCATAACCAAAAACTTGCTGTGACTTAAATAATGCTCCTAAGCGCAAGATTGTCACGAAGTAATAACTTGGTAAGTCTGAGGTCGAATCCACAAGGAAAAGGGAATTGATTAGAACCACAGGAGAATAAAAATAAAATAATAAAGTTTAATTGAGGTGATTTTGATGGTTTAGTAAAGTTAATTTAAATTGAGAGAAAATAACAATATATTAAGGCGATAAAGTTTAGGGATCCATACACAACACATATATTGGTCGTTAAAATTCATACGAAGGATGATCTTAGTCAGATGATTTAACAATAAGAACTCAAGAATTAATTGTCTAAGGTAGTTTCATGAAATTGATTGATTTTAGGCAAAACAAAACTAGTGAATTAGTTTGCAAGGAATACTAAGCATTTAATGTGTCCGGAGTCTACAATAAATCAAAGGATTATATAGAACTAAACACTTTTCTAGATGGGTAAATCAATCAAAAACATAATAACATAAACATTGAAACCGTAAAAATAATTGTTGAGAACATACCAATAAACGGTTGGGTTTCACCCCCTGCCTTAGCAAGGCTTCTAGCAAGCCATAACACAAAAAAAATTACAAAAACTATAAAGAAACTTTAAGAAAACCTAAATTATGTTCCATGGCAACTCTTTCCTAAATTTTGCCCTAAAAACCCTTTAAATAGGTCAAGGAATCCTATTACAAGTTGAATTCCCATTTGGAGAAAATCCCAGGTTTTTAGGATTCATTAACCGACATTTTCAGCCCATTCAACTTCATAATTTGTACTTTTGGTAAACTAAAAAGTTGTATCCCTTTATGTTATCTTTCAATCACATCTTGAATCATCTCGATTAGACATCTGAGTCGAAAGGTATGCTAAAAATACTATTTGAAAGTTCACGGAAGAAAACAATTAAACAGAGTATTCTCTCTAATTAATATTATTTCTCCCATTTAATGTATACACCTATATCTGCCAACTGTCAACAACTCCCAAACCCCTCTTTGGTGTCTTGTCTTTAAGGCAAATGCTAACGGTTATTTTACCACCAAATTTTTTTTTAGGCCACCACTTTTAGCACCAGAGCTGAATAGCCCCCTATAATAGTATAAAATTAATAATCATTCACAGTGGCATTTAACTTATGAGCCTTAAGTTGTGTCCCAAAAAAAAAACCTATTGATAAAATAACTGTTAGCATTTACCTTAAAAATAAGAGGCCGAAGAGAGGGGGTAGGGGGGTTGTTGACAGTTGGAATATAGAGGTGTATGCATTAAATGGGAGAGATAATATTAATTAGAGAGAGTACTCTGTTTGACTTTTTTATTCCTTGAACTTTCAAATCAAGAATTAATACTACCTATACATATGTTTGATTTTTTTTTTTTTTTTGATACATATTTTTTTTTTCTTCTTTGAACTTTCAAATCAAGAATTAATACTGCTTATACATATAGGTATAACCGTATAAGTGCCAGAGGGTGGAAGGAAAGAGCTAAATAGCCCCCTATACTTAGAATAAAATAAAATGAGAGAAAGAGAAAAATGTCTCCCGAGAGTATTTTTTTAAGATATGGTATTATATTTATGTAAATGATTAGTGCATTATATTTTTCCCTCTTATTACATTTATACAATGCATAAATGCAGTAGCCCATTGATCATTAGAGCACTTTCATCAGTCTCTCTATATTACAAAAAGTGCATTATTTTACATATTTTTACTCAAAATTTACTCGCATCAGTCGTTCTAGAATATTGTGCATTTTCAAAATTGCTATAATAGACCTACATATTTACACGGATATTGTAGCTTTCTATTTGATTTTTTAATTATTTTTTCTCTCTCCTTTCTCATTCTATTCTCTCTCTTCCTCTACCCTCTTTCTCCTTGATAATAGTTTAAATTTGCATATTTATATCATTATTATAAAGCATTATCAAACTTATTTTGAGTTAATTCATGCAGTTTATATTTGGTTTTGGAATAATACTGAATAATCAATTTTGTGCTTAATTGAATGTTAATGCATGAATTTGTCTTTTGTAGGAGAATGGAATTAAATGAGCGGATTTGTGGTAAGAAGAATGCTAATGGATTTTAATTTTATAAGGGCCATAATGAAGTCAAAGTAGGCTAACCGAATGAAATTTAAGTCCAATTGGAGCAAGGAATCAAAGAAAATTTGCACCAAATCCAAGTCCAATTCGAACAAGGATTCTAGCTTGTGCACCACTTAGTATTTTGAGCATAACTTTCAGCTCAAATATCCAATTGAAATGATTTATGCTAGGTTGGAAATTTAACTTAAAGGGCTACAACTTTGTAGCTTACCAAAAGTCCTAATTCTGACTTTAAATGGGCCAAAAATATCGGTTAAGTGAAGCTTGAAAACCTAGGATTTTTCTCCAAACAGGAATTCAACTTGTAATAGGATTCCTTGACCTATTTAAAGGCTCTTTATGGCAAAATTCAGGAGAGAGCTGCTGTAGAATTCAATTTAGGTTTCTTAAAGTTTCTTTACAGTTGTTAGAGTTTTATTTGTGTTATGGCTTGCTAGAAGCCTTGCTAAGGCAAGCGGTGAAACCCAACCGTTTATTGGTATGTTTTTAACAATTATTTAATAGTTTTAATGCTACCCAACCATTAAGATGATAGATGTTAAATCAATAAGTTAGTTAATATGATAGTTGGTCTATTAAAATGAAAAGTATTACTTCCATAATATTTGTACAATACTTTCATAATAAATCATAAATGGTAAGTTGTTATTGGTTCTAATTTGAATTTACAACTTAAATTACTTTTTTTTCCTCCTGTAATGGCAAATAATAACTTATCACTTAGGATTTTTCGTGAAAATGTTGTGGACATGTTTTTTTTTTTTTTTTTCATTTTAATTTTCTCTTATTTTCTTCATCATGACAACTTTTGTACCCAGCCTTATAACCTCCAAAAAACCTCCCAAACCACCAATTACATTGACCAAAATCTCAAAACACATTCTACAAAATTATTAAAAATATGAAAAAAAAAAAAAAAAAGGAAACTAAAAATTAAACAACCCACATTTCCCCTTCACATTTCACAAATGAAAATAAATCAATCATTGGCAGCCAAAATACATTGCAATAACTCAACAAAGATGACTACAAGAAGGATAGTGAAGTTTAAACAAACTAGAGAATATAAAATCTCTTATGGCCTGTTTGGATTTAGGGGGAAGGAGAGGAAGTAGAGAGAAGTTGAGTAGAGTTGACCACAAATTAGCCGCTTTTTGTCCAACAATGCACTACTCTCCTCCACTCTTCTTCCCTCCCCCCTCAATCTAATGGGCCCTTAATGTGATGGCTAGTGCCTTTGCCGCTTGCAATATGAATTGGTTACATGCATTGACAAAGAGCTTCATGGGCTTGATGTCACGATCCAAAATGTGGCAACGTAGTGGTGGAGTGAACCAAGTCCCGAAAGGATTTCTTTAAAGCTTGCACAACATGTTTAAATTTTGATTCAAAGACAACAGCGGTTCAAGGTTAGGGTCAGCTCTATAGTAGAGACAAATGAGGTGATTACTAATTCATATTACAAAAATTAGTTTATTTTATAACTCCAGTTATTTCTTTGTGATTTGGTTGAAGTTTGCGTCAGAATGCCATGTTTATGCTCTAACTTGATTTCAATATTGTAAAACTGACGATATAATGGTATATATTAAATATGTTCATTGGTTATTCCTTCAGTTTCTACTTTCATCATTTTTTTAACTGACAATGTTTTCTTTGCACTTTTTGTTTTATATATTGAATTCTTCTCAATGGTCAGGTATTTTTCTGTCAAAATTGGTATGCCTTTGAACAAAAGTTATATACTACTTTCTCATTTTAACTATATTTGTATTGTACTTTCTCAACTACATATTTTTGTTAATTTGAAATGAGCATGGTGGGTAAGCTGAATTATTTTCTTGGTCTACAAGTGAAATAAGAAAAAGATGATATTTTCATCTCCCAAGAGAAGTATGCCAATAATCTTGTCAAAAGATTTGGCCTAGACTCACAATCTCCCAAGAGAAGCATGCATCTACACCGATGAGCTCTTTTCCAAAATTGAGTAAAAACCCACTTAAAATCTCCATACTCAAACTAATGTTATCCTATTGAGTGGTCATAGACCCAACTTCGATGGTTGACCATGTTTGACCAAATATTCACCAATTTTGACTAAGTTTTGCAAACTTTGAATACTCATTTCTCACAATCTAACCGTTGTCATACTTCACCAACACCATTATCTCACCACAGTCTTCCAATCCAACGGCCAGAATTTGGATTTGAGTCTAGAGCATTATGGATATGTGTCATTGTACCAGAATACCATGAAACTTTGATTGGTTAAATTCTCCCAATCCAACCGTTAGGATGAGCTCAAAATTCATCAAAACTAATATTTTATCCCACTCTTTCAATCCAATGGTCAAATTTTAAATCTTACTTTGGCACAAGATGGACACATGTTCTTGTATCCACTTATCATGAAACTTCAATCACTAAAAATATTCAAGACTCTTCCAAGAGAGTTATACACTATATAAACACTAAAGGCTCAAAGTGGCGGGTGGGTAATGGCAGAACAATTGGGGTATACACTCACAAATGGCTCACACACACCTCGATACCATTTACTGAGGCAGCACTGACATGCGAGTATGCGAGCTCATGGATGAAGATACCAGGTAGTGGGATAGGAGGAAGCTCAAAGCCATGTTTAGTCAGAGGACATGGGAGGAAATCCTGACAGTACCACTCAACCATTTGTAGTCCCAGGACATACTGATATGGACAGAAAATGCGGCCTAAAAATTCTCAGTCAAGACTGCTTATTGCATTGCCCTACGCATGACCACACCAACTTGGGTGGAGCACTCCACTGCTAATCTACTAGGGATGATGGGCCGATCTGGAATAGAATCTAGGCTCTAAATGTGTTGCCAAAGGTCAGGATGTTCCTATGGAAAGCATGCTTTAATTGCCTTCCAACTAGGGACAAGCTACATCAGCGACAAGTGAGGGTGGATAGACGATGTGAGCTCTGCCATCACCAATCTAAAATTGCACACCATATCCAATGGGAATGCCCATTTGCACAAAACATATGGGCTTTGTTCAAAGGCTGAACCTAGAAGTGTAGCAATAGAGCCAGTGACTTCTTCCTTTTATTTCAGCAAATGCAGAGGATACTAAGTCAGCAGGAGTTAGAGAAATGGGCCATTACGGCATGGGCAATATGGAATGTGAGGAATAAATTTTAATTCGAACATTTCCAAACTCATCCAAAAGTGATATTCGAGATGACGAGCGGTCTGCTTGAAGAATACCAACGCCTTATGGACACACATTGAAGAACTTGGCTTTGTTTTTTTCTCTTTATTGTCACACGAGCTATCCTGTAGTCCATTTATACTCGAGCAGTATTTCCTGGCTTTGGCCTATCTTGTATACTCATTTTTCCAAATTGATGAAATTTCTATCATTTTGATCTCCAAAAAAAAAAAACAAAAAAAAAAAAAAAGAGAAAATAACCTACAAAATACAACCCAAAACCTATAAAATGACCCCAATCAATTTGCATGTGAGTTTTGACTACTTTGTTTTGTCATTTTAAAACTTGAAATTGATAAAGCATGAAAACCGAGAAAACCTTAAAACATTGAGCACTAGCCAAAACCCATTTCAAACCTCACTGATCAACCAAATTTGATCAAATCAAATGGTCCTAGAACCAACTCTGAAGTTTGACCAAATGATTGACCAAGTTTGATCGACTTTGATGAAGTTTCACAAGATTTGACAGTGCTCTGTTCTCATAATCTAACCATTTGATTGCCACTATACTTTACAAACACAAATATTTCACTACATTTTGCCAATCCAATGGTTAGATTTTGGATCTCAGTCTGTCGCATGATGGCCACATGTCTTTATACCCACCCACTAAGAAACTATGATTAACCTAGTTCACACAATCCAACATTTAATTAAGCTCAAAATTTTCCAAAACCAATATCTTACCCCCAATCTTTCAATATAATACTTAAACTTTGAATACGAGTTTGGTGCATGATGAATGCATGTCGTTGTCTCATATATTGATAAAAACTACCAAATAACCAATAATAACTACTAAAGCCTCCAATGTCTAAAATACCCCTATCAAAGCTAGGAAATGACTGAAATATCCATAAACTTCTAAATTAACCAAAATACAACCCAAGACCTACAAAATGACCAAAGTGCCATTCAAAGCTTCAAAATGATCAAAATACCTTTTTACTTCTATAATGACCAAAATAGCCTTTAAGTACTTGGAGGGTCTTGAAAGATGTTTTTGTGCAATTTTTAAAATTAAGAAACAATTATGGAGTTTTAAGACAATTGAGGAAAATTCATCATTCAAAGAAAATAACCATTTTTTACAGCAATATGTTTGTTGGAAATCACCTTTATTGTGACGGATTTACCTTACTGTCGCTAATACCTTCTTTTCTTAGGAAAGTTTTAACTATTAATGTCGATCGAAGAGTTCATCACAAATAACAATGCAATATATAGTGACGGAAAAAACCATCAAACACATGAAAAATAACGGTACGAATTCCCCCTGTTAAAAAAATTACCAGTGTTGACGGCTTAGGTCCATTACAAATATTATTTATTTGGAGGGATCCAATTCTATCACTAATACATTCTTTCTTTTAAAGCAAATTAACCATTTATGATGGTCACAAATACAAACTCAATTAGAAAAAATAAAAAAATTAATTGTGAAGGATAAATGTCATCAATGAAAGTTCAAATAGTGTATAAAACACCCTTGAACGATTAGACCCCCAATAACAAAAATACCAATTCAAGCTTTATGACAAACAATAAGTGTGCGGAAAATGAACACAAGCTATAAACAGAATTGGTAAACAATCTAAGCTAATTAAAATCACATCCACAGCAGAAAATAAAAGGCAAAGATTAAGGGAAGAGAGATGCAAACACAAGGACAACACAACGATGTGTTATCGAAGAGGAAACCGAAGACCTTGGCGTAAAACCTCTCTGCCGCCCTCCAAGCGGTAAGTAATCCACTAGAAAATGTAGTTGGGATACATGAACAGAAATAGACCCTCCAAGCCTAATCTACCCAGTGTACCTAAGCCCTCCAAACTTCTTGCTCCAACGAGGTTGCACCGAACCTATTTCTTTTCTAGCTTCCCGGATTCCGCTACTTGACCATAGCATCAACCAATGTGAAATTGGTTCTGATAGTTTTTAGACCCCTTAAACAATTGATTAAACCTAGGTAATTAGCCAAGTTGTTACTTAGTCCAATTAAACAAGTCTAGGTTATCACAATAATAAAGATCAAATCATGCAAAGCAGCGGAAAATAAATAACACACGATATGATCACCCAGGAAACTAAACCGGTAAAAACCTGGGGAGGATTTGACCTAGCTATCCTCAAGGTAAACTTGAATCCACTATCAGAAAGAATCGAAGTTCATACAAAAGGACTTACAAGCACCCCCGCTCGACTTTCTAATGCTACCAACTAGTAGAACTTACTGACACGACCACGTGCAAGCTCCGAATCCACGGACTCCTTTCTTGGATTCCCACCAGCTACAAGCACCCCCGCTTGTGTATTCTTTAAGCTTTAATGGCAGCAACTGTTTTGATCATCAAGATGTAGAGAATATCTCCTCCTTGAAAACCCTAAGTTTGTGTAAAGGAAAGATCCTCTAGATCTCACAAGAGATTTACACAAACCGCAATATGAGCAACACTAAAATGTGGCTAGGGTTTGCCTTTTATACTTAGGACAAATAAGAAACCCTAAAAACGTTTTAAAACAACTAGGGCTGAGTTGGAAAATTCTGCAGAAAAGCAATCTGCCCGACGTTCGATTGGTCGAGCCTAAGCTTCAATCAATCGAGCCAGGCCGAAAGCCACACTGCTTTCTGCTTTACACTCGATTCCAACTTTACATTGACATACAACTTTGAGCTAGCTTTAAACACTTCTAAACACATTGTTTTGATCATGGTTTGTCAACAATACAAATTAGAGTTCTAAATACATAAAGTCCTACACTTTAGAACCTAACAAACTCCCCATTTGGCAATCCGTGACAAAACACAACATATAAGCTCAAAGTTTACAAAATGAAAAGCCCTTTACAAAATAATGCTCATAAACAAAAATTCAATCCTAACTACTATCCATCAGTTGCAAGTGTAGACAGCAGCTCAATTGAATCAACCTGTATATTTCCTGAAACACTAAACAAAATGCATAACCACATGTGTGGAAATAATACAAGTAAACAAAATAACTTCTTGATTTCAAACAACACACAAATAAAGACATATATCAATGAATAACTCATAAATATAAATCAATAAGCAGTTTGAAACAAGAAACAAATAAAGTACCAACAAAAACATAAAACTCCCCCTAACATGAATATCCCATAAAAAACAAGGTAAGAGCTAAAAATGTTAAAGTACACAGTGAAGCACCTAGATACAATCTAAAACTCCACAAGCTCCAACCAAAAACAAAAAGTCTCCCCCTGAAAGCAAAAAACTCTACAAGTACTCCCCCTTTTTGTGACGGAATGCCAAAGGGTAAACAAGATATCCATCATCAAAAGGGAGGTGGTCTAAACTACGCCAACTTCGCACGCAAGGCACGGATCTCATCAAGCACATCCACCAAAATCTGTCCTTGAGCCGCCTGAACGGTCAAGACATGATCCAACGTGCGACGAATGTCTGAATCATCCGTAGCAGTCGGTGGAGGAACAGCAGCATCAACATCAGCAGCAGCACCTGAAGTCTCAGCAGCAGCTGTACCTGTAGAAGAGGGAGGAGGGGGAACACTACTAGATGACGCACCTCTGGGACGAGAAGGAGGGACCCTCAACTGAGCAGCCCTCTGACGAAGAAATGTGGCACCTATGGGAGCTATCACATGAACAGGCTCACCTGACGGAAAACCATCTAGACCCAAATAGAGCAGAATCCTATGAATGAAAATAGGATGAATCAGCGCATGCCCTATGACAGAACTCCTATGAACCTCGTTCAAAGAATGAAGGAACAAGTGAGGAAAACTGATAGACGCTTCAGAAGCAAAGGCGTATAAAAACACACATTACTCTAAAGGGATGGTGTGGAAGTGAGAGATAGGCCACAAGGAATGACACGCAATCCTAAAGAAGAGATAGGCAGTCTCAGTAAGCTCAGCGGACATGATCCGAGGATCAGAACCCCACTGGATAAATGACCCAGTGATGTAAGACATGACTACATCTAAAGAGGGTGACTCATCATAGGGATAGTTAGCAACCCGAACAGCCAGCACCCCAAGAGCCTCAGCCACCACCCGAGGGGTAATGGTGAACTCTACACCTCGTATCCAACTCCTAACAAGGGTGTTGGAATCATAGATGTGGCAAGAGAGATTCGAGTAGAACTCTCTAATCAGGGCGGTCGGAGATGGATGATCTATCTGTACAAGAGGCAACCAACCCCTAGACTCAAAATTGGCCCTAATGGCCGAATCAAGCGCATCTAACACAACAGCTCGCTCAGACCAGATCTTACGCCTACAGTTCAAGGTGTCATAGGCTTCTCTACACTTATCATTCTTAAACAACTCTACTCTAGGTGGAGACTCAGAGGAAGTGGAAGTGGTCCTATTAGCTCAAGTTTTCCTAGGCATGGTGCTAAGATAAGGATCAAAACACAGAGCGAAAGAACAAAAACCATAAAACCAAAACCAAAGACAGACTGCAAGTTAGCACAAAAACAAAAAATAGAAACAAAATCTATATGATGCATGAACAAATTTAAATGTCATGATGCATGTGCTAGTGCAGTGAATTGAGTTAAAAATGTTCAAATTACAAAATTGGCTTGCACATAAAGGTTTTTAACACAAAAACCCCAAAATAAAGAAACCGCTTGATCAATTTTTAAAAAATTGACGAATTGATCATTACACATGATAGAATAACAACAATAATGACCAATTACATCAATTGGAGAAGCCAATTTCATCAATTTAAGCCAATTTGACAAAATCCCCAATTCGGATCAAATTCAAAACCCTAGAATTTTCAATTTTTCAAAAACCACCAAATTGATCAAATTAAACTATAGGGAACATCAATATAACATCATGGCACAAAAACCCATTGATCAATTACACAAGAATTGGCTTGAATCATCAAAAACCCCCAATAATTTTGAAGATGCCGAAAATAGCCATGAGAATGCATGAAAAATGCATGAAAACAAGAAATAAACTTGAAAAAGAAGGGCAAAAGGGTCTTACCGGCTTCTAAGGACGAAAACCTTGCAAAAATCTTGAAGGAAAATGACAAAAATTGATGGTGGAGCCAAGAGCCAACGCGGAGAGAGAGAAAAGCTTGAAAAAGTTTGAATAGTGACTTTGAAAAAGTCCTATTCTGCTTTTTTTTTTTAAACCAGATACATGAGTTTCGATCGGTCGAAAATCAGTCTCGATCGGTCGAAACAGTCAGAGACTCCCTCTCTTAAAAATTTTAAAATTTTAAAAATTTCAATCAGTCGAAAAACAGAATGGACCGATCGAATCAGGCAAAGGCTCACCATATTTTTCAGGAAAAACACAATTTTTGAAAAGCAAATTGATTTAACTCAAAGCATTGAAATTCAAGAACAAAAATGCATGAGTATGAGATGATATGATTTTCCAAACAAGAATTTTAAGCCCAATATTCCCAAAAACAAAATTTTGCATTCTCCACAAATTTTCAAGCAACAAATTTAGTTTGCACATAATTCAAAGTGATTGCAAAAAAACTTGGTTGGTCAGACCATAAACACACACAATAACATGTACAATGTTTAGCAACGAGTAACTCGTGTAGTGTGTGCGACTAGCAAAGACATGAGATACATGTGAGGTGATATGTGAATAGCAATCAATCACAAAGTCTACAAAATTCATCACAAAGAATTTAAAAGAGACTATCACCTAAAGAGTTACATCATATAACTCCCACATCTCCTAGATCATAAGCTTGCAATCATGTAAGTTTCTTGTATTTATGTCTCATAATATACATTCCAATTTTAAGTTTATGTGAGTTTGGCATCAAGCCTAATAGTACACACCAATTAGATTTTAAGAATTAATCACTTTTACTGAGGCTTCACCTTATGTTCTTTTTGTGCATGTGCTACACTTTCTCGAGCACAAAATCTTATGATATGCACTAAAGTGTTCATGATTGGCTAGTGAACAGTGATGAGATGGTTATTTATGCCTTTCTCTAAAAGTTCAAGTCCGACATTTAAAAACAAGTGACTTCAAGATAAAGACATAGTAATCAAAAACCATACACATCTTTCCCACACAACATGCACTACAAATCTTCAACTAGTAGAGTGCAATAAATAATCTCATCAAAGCTAAACAAGGTACAAACAACATGTTATATGAAAATAAATTGACCAACCTTGTTCTCAAAAACCAAGAAGAATAGTGCAAAAACAAAATGTGCTTCCTTTTCCCTTTTTTTTTTTTTTTAATAAAAATAAAAACACCTAGAATGAAATGCATAAATGTTATGTAATGCAAATCCTAGAGACAAAAAAAACAACCAAAGAACAATGGTCACAAAGGGTAGAGCAATGAAGCACAAGGACCAAGAGGCCAAAGACAGATTAGGGACACAGAATCACACCAATCACTTGACGAAGAGTCTCGAACTTACTTCTATCAAGAGGTTTGGTAAAAATATCAGCATTCTGACGCTTTGTAGGAATATACTCAAGACACACAATTTTTCTTTCAACAAGATCCCTAATGAAGTGATACCTAATATATATGTGCTTAGTCTTAGAATGCTGAACAGGGTTCTTAGATATGTCAATAGCACTAGAGTTATCACAGTAAACCACCATAGTATCTTGGGATATCTCATAATCTGTTAAAACCTTTTTCATCCAAAGAAGTTGTGAACAACAACTTCCAGCAGCAATATATTCTGCCTCAGCAGTAGACAATGACACAAAATTTTGCTTTTTGCTCATCCAGGCAACAAGGTTAGCACCAACATAAAAACATCCACCAGTGGTGCTTTTTCTATCATCAGCATTACCAGCCCAATCAGAATCAGAAAAACCAGCAAGAGACAGATTAGACTCTTTGCTATAAAATAATCCATAGTCACAAGTTCCAGCAACATATTTAATTATTCTTTTAACAGCATTTAAGTGTGAAACCTTAGGATTAGACTAAAATCTAGAACAAACACCAACACTAAAAGCAATATCAGGCCAACTAGCAATCAAATATAACAAACATCCAATTATACTTCTGTATAGTGTAACATCAACAGACTCACCTGATGGATCATTTGTTAGTTTTGCATTGGAGGCCATTGGTGTTCTAGCATGGGCAGCATGGTCCAGTCCAAATCTCTTGACTAGATTCTTTGCGTATTTGGCTTGGTTGATGTAGATCCCTGAATTCGTTTGCTTCACCTGTAATCCCAAGAAATATGTTAGTTCACCAACCATACTCATTTCAAACATTGCCTTCATTTCATCTGCAAAAGAATGAGCAAGAGAGTCATTAGTAGCACCAAAAACAATGTCATCTACATAAATTTGAGCTACAACAAAACTATTCTTATCCTTTCTTATGAAGAGAGTAGTGTCTGCAAATCCCCTTTTGAAGCCGTGCTTAGTAAGATATGCAGTCAATCTATCATACCAAGCCCGTGGAGCTTGTTTCAAACCATTCCGTGCTCTCTTCAATTTGTACACATCATCCGGTCTATGAGGGTCAACAAATCCTTTAGGTTGTTCAACATAAACTTCTTCTTGCAGCATGCCATTCAAGAAAGCACTTTTGACATCCATTTGATATAACTTGAAGTTTAGATGACTAGCTATAGCCAGCAATATTCTAATGGATTCCAATCTTGCTACTGGAGCAAAGGTCTCATCAAAGTCAATCCCTTCCACTTGTGTGTAATCTTGAGCAACAAGTCTTGATTTATTTCTGATGACAATGCCATGTTCATATGACTTGTTCTTGAAGATCCACTTAGTTCCAATTACATTTACGCCCTTTGGTCTAGGAACTAATTCCCACACATCATTCCGAACGAATTGATGAAGTTCTTCATGCATAGAGTTCACCCAATCAACATCTTGAAGTGCTTCATCTACCTTCTTCGGTTCAAATTGGGACAGATAGCATGAGTGTGTAATTACACTTAAAGCTTTTAACCTTAATCTCATATTGTCATTCAAACTTCCCAATATATTTGAGGAGGGATGATTCAGTCTTACTCTAGAGGAAGGACCTTTAACCAGAGATCTGGATGTACCTCTCTGTTCTGATGAAGGACTAAACTCATGTTGAACCTATTGAGTCTCATGAACTGGAGTTGATGGTTCAGGACTTGATGGCACATATATTGCATCATTCAACACCATTAGCTCCTCATCACTATGTTTCACAACATAATCATCAGGGAGAGAGTCATTAACCTCCATTGGCTTATCTTGAACCTGAGTAGTACTTTCTGGATGTGCTTCTGGACATACTTCATCATTGATCACAACATTTGAGGATTCCATGACAGTTTTGGTTCTCAGATTGTACACCCTATATGCCCTACTAGTAGAAGAGTACCCTAGAAAATACCCTTTATCACTCTTAGCATCAAATTTCTCTAGGTGCTCTCTATCACGTAGAATGTAACAATCACTACCAAAAATCCTGAAATACTTGACAACTGGCTTTTTCCCTCTCCAGAGTTCATAGGGAGTCTTCTTGGAGTCAGGTTTGAAATACACCCGGTTTAGTGTATGGCAAGCAGTGTTAACTGCTTCTCCCCAGAAAGATTTTGGCAATTTTGTATTGTGCAACATCACACGTGCCATCTCTTGAACGACCCTATTTTTCCGTTCAACTATTCCATTTTGTTGCGGTGTCTTGGGTGATGAAAATTCTTGATGTGTGCCCTGTTCATTGCAGAAAGTAGCTAGCTTGGTATTCTCAAATTCTCTTCCATGGTCACTTCTGATTCTGGCTACCACTGTATCTTTTTCAACCTGCAATTTCTTACACAGATGTATCATCTTCTCAGGAGCCTCAGCTTTATCTTTCAAGAGCACAATCCAAGTATATCTGGTAAAGTCATCCACAACCACTAGAATGTATTTCTTTCCTCCCAAACTCTGAACTCTAGCAGGACCCATAAGATCAATGTGCAGTAACTCCAAAGGTCTTGAAGTTTGAACACTAGCCACAGACGGATGTTTAGATTTTATCTGTTTACCTATCTGACATAGTCCACATATGCACTTGTCTATCTTCTCAAACTTAGGTAAACCAACAACAGCATCACATTTTGAAATCTTTTCTAACTGCTTATGACTCGCATGCCCCAGCCGTTGATGCCACAAATTAACTTGATCAATCTTTGCACTAAAACACTTGTTGCTTATGCTTGGTGTCAATCCATAACAGTTGTCCGCTGTTCGTACACCAACATACATACAGTCACCTCCACCATCAAGTATTTCACATTTATGCTTGGTGAAGAGAACATTTAGTCCATTGTCACAAATCTAACTGATGCTGAGTAAATTTGCCTTTAGTCCATCAACATACCAAACATCTTCAAAGACTGGTAACCCTGGGATGTCCACAGTTCCAATGCCTCTGATGACAGATTTGCTTCCATCTCCAAAAGTGACTGTACCAATCTTTCCTTCAAAAAGAGTCTTGAATAATCCTTTGTTTCCTGTTATATGCCTGGAACAACCACTATCCAAATACCAAAGACAAGAATCACGTGCCTTTAAGGCGGTTAAGGCAGTATAACACAAATAATTATTACCACATATGATAAGACCAAGATGTTCAAGGAAAGATTTAACAAACTCAACAAGAGACAAACATACAAAGTAAGCAAGTTGATGAATAAGTAGATAGAATTTCCAAAAATACATACCAAGGGGTCAAGGATCAGCTCAGTGATCAAAAGATCAACAACAAAAGAGCTACCCGCTCTGATACCACTTGATAGTTTTTAGACCCCTTAAACAATTGATTAAACCTAGGTAGTTAGCCAAGTTGTTACTTAGTCCAATTAAACAAGTCTAGATTATCACAATAATAAAGATCAAATCATACAAAGCAGCGGAAAATAAATAACACACGATATGATCACCCAGGAAACCAAACCGGTAAAAACCTGGGGAGGATTTGACCTAGCTATCCTCAAAGTAAACTTGAATCCACTATTAGAAAGAATCGAAGTTCATAAAAAAAGACTTACAAGCACCCTCGCTCGACTTCCTAATGCTACCAACCAGTAGAACTTACTGACACGGCCACGTGCAAGCTCCGAATCCACGAACTCCTTCTTTCTTGGATTCCCACCAACTACAAGCACCCCCGCTTGTGTATTCTTTAAGCTTTAATGGCAGCAACTGTTTTGATCATCAAGATGTAGAGAATATCTCCTCCTTGAAAACCCTAAGTTTGTGTAAAGGAAAGCTCCTCTAGATCTCACAAGAGATTTACACAAACCGCAATATGAGCAACGCTAAAACGTGGCTAAGGTTTGCCTTTTATACTTAGGACAAATAAGAAACCCTAAAAACGTTTTAAAACAACTAGGGCTGAGTTGGAAAATCTGCAGAAAATTAATCTGCCCGACGTTCGATCGGTCAAGCCTAAGCTTCGATCGATCGAGCCAGGCCGAAAGCCACACTGCTTTCTGCTTTACACTTGATTCCAACTTTACATTGACATACAACTTTGAGCTAGCTTTAAACACTTCTAAACACATTGTTTTGATCATGGTTTGCCAACAATACAAATTAGAGTTCTAAATACATAAAGTCCTACACTTTAAAACCTAACAGGTTCCTTCCTAACTACTTCCCAAAACACCAAACAACCCTCTCACAGTAATGGATATGGTGAGAAAATGTTTTGGTAAAAAGTCTCTCAAGGATTTAACAATGGAGAGGTAGAAAGTAGAGGAATTTGAAGAGTCTCTTATGTGAAGATTGTGGATGAATCAATCTTATTTTTCTCTAGGGTTTCTCTCTTAAAATTCTCTCTGGAAGCTCTCTTTCTTTCGTGGGTATAAGGGGTATTTATACTAGGGTGAGAATGGAATGTGAAGAGTCAGGTTTTTCAAAACAGGGCTAGCTCGCGACTTGGCCTTATGGCTTGACTGAGTCGCGAGTTCCAGCCATGAGATAACTAAATGGCCAATTGTCCTATTTTGTCCTGTAATGCTCCAGCTAGCATGACGCTTCAACTTTTGGCATGCCTGGCACGTGTGCAGCTTCTGGTGGCTTGCTGACGCGAGTCACCCGAGAGATCCAGTCGCGAGTCTCTGTTTTTCTTGCGCACTCTTGAGCATTTCTTCACACTATCTCACTCACTACCCTTACAAGAATCCCACCTAAATATAGGGTTACTAATTGCTGAATTACAAGCAAATTTGGCACAGAATAAAGCCAACAAGATAGTTGATTAAATTCAACCTTACAATCACAAATGTGAAAAGTAACGGGAGAATTTTCCCTCCAAAAATTTTACCATTTTCGATGGCTTCATGTTTGTCGCTGATGCCTTCTTTTATATTTACGATGGAGGAATGTTTGTCACAAATACTAACACCATAATATGAATATATATATATATATATATATATATTTTTTTTTTTACCAGAGTACCAAAGCTCTTATATTCAGAATTCTACTTAGGACTTTCTCTTTGGAACTTCTTCCTCTTAGAAGCCTTTCTCTAGAGAGAATTCCTTGCTCCTATTACTTTGTTCCTACTACCACTATTTCCTTACAAAACCTTGTAACTAGGACTAGTTCAAGCTTTGTAATTGTTAACCTGTACTGTTGAAATCCTGTATTCACTACTACTGTAAGTGTTTATTCTACTTTCAATAACAAGTATTTTCAGTTTTATGTTCATTACTCTACTTGTTGCTGCCGCCACCTTGGACGGATTACCGCCATAACGGACGGTTCTAAATTGCTTTCATTTACTTTGAATTATTTTCATACATACTGCTTGGCTGGTTCTACCGCCTTATTATTGTTCTTATTTTGTTTTAAGTTATTTACTTACATTCACTACTATTATACACTGTTCTTCTATCTCTTCCCTTCAGTTGTGCGTCCCCTTCCCCCTTTATGGTATCAGAGCCACTCTTTTCTGGTCGGTGATAGTGTTGTTGTGTCTTTATTTCTTGTCCGTGTCTACCCGAACCTTTGGTACTCTGTTGTTGTGTTCCCTTCTTACCGTCGTTGGCATCACCCTAGTCGTAAAGTGAATTCCTAGAACCGAACTGTAAGGCTCGTTTGAGCCAAGAAAGGGCGTGTAAGGCATGAGAGTTATAGGGTTATTTAGGGTATGTGTTACGAAATGCAACAGTTGTGAGAAAAACATGATAATTGAGTGTTGAACCTAGGATAGTATGGATAAGTTATGGAGATCCAACTCCTCTGTCAGCTCTAGGACTGGTTGTCCTCATGTTATTGTAAATGAAGAAGATCACACTGTTGAAGAACATGAGATCCCTGATTTCCGGAAATGGAATATTCCTAAAGTCGATACTAAATCTGTTTATAAGACTAGTTTTGTTGAAACTACTTTCTATCCCATTTACAAAGTGAGAACTGTTGAACAAACATTTTCTATTTCTAGAGTTCATGAAAAATGTTGCTTGTTTTCTAAAAGAAATATTAATGAATTCATTGCTAAAAAACTCAGTTATTTGCATATTGGTATGGTTCAAGTTGCTATTAAACCACTCACCCAAAAGGGTATTAATGCTTCTGTTCTCATGTGTTTACGTGATGCCATATTTTAAAATTTTAAAAATAGCATTCTTGGTATGATTACTGCTTCTTTGTATGATGGTCCTGTTTATTTTAACCGTTATCCTGATCTTACTCTTGCTTTGGATGATCCTAATATTGTTAAAGTTTTAACCTTAAATATTGCTTCATCTGGTTATATCATGGAAGAAGGTAGTAAGCCTTTTGTTTTGATTTACCGCATTTATTACAGATTGTTGGGTACTCAATTAAATCCTGGTGCTATAAATCATAGAGAACCTTCTGGTAAAACTATGTTAATTCAATGTTCAACTCCTGATGCTAAAGTTCAAGTTCCAAAAATGATTCAATGGCAAGACATTTAGCTTCCCATTGAATGGTTGTTGGAACAAGAATCTCCTCTTGTTAAACCTGTTTTTTATGAACTTGATCTCACTCATATTCAACAATATCTTGATGGTACTGTTAAAATAAGTTTTCAAAATAACCAACCATTAAGGATCAACAAAGGAAGGCATTCCTTTGCTAGATTTGAAAATATTTCAAAAAGAGATCAAGACCTCAATGAATTTTTGCAAAAAAGTCTTAAAAAACCCACTGGTTTAAGGCTGAAAGGAGTTTCCAGCAGTAACTCCCAAGTTAGCACTCCTTTCTATTCTACTAAAGCTGAATCTTCCTCTCCTCATGGCAATGTTGCTATTGATGATGAAGAAGACTTTGTATCTGTTACCCCATCAGATTCTGATTTTCCTCCTATTGAAAATCCTCCTGTTTACCAAAATCAATTAAGAGTTTTGACTATTTTAAACGATGATTTTGAAATTGATTGGGATTCTTTGTACAATGAGTTTATGCTTTCAAAAAACAGACCTAAAAGAAAATATTTCCAAAATAATTTTGCTTAGTCTGAAAAAGACCGTGTTAAAAGAAAATGGTTGGAAAAGATGAATCAATGGAAAAAACATATTTTGTTTTTTGATTTTCTTGAAAATCATTATGTTTGAAAAGATGAGGTTTCAAAACAACATTTAAATGTGATAAAAAAATCAAATTTTGTTAAAATAGATAAAACCATTATTAGGTCTAATCATCCTCCTCTTGAGCCAATTTTGATAACTACTAAAAAGGATGAAGTGATAAAAGAGGAAGTGAAGGCCTCTTCTTTCAAAATTGCTGATGATTAAACTCCCATTGTTAGTCTTATTGAACAAAACAATTTTTCTAATGAATCCTTGCATGTTATTGGTAAATAGCTTGACCGTATTGAAGAAAAAATTATTGACAAAATTGCTTTTGTTGAAAAATCTGTTTCTGAAAAACATGTTTTTGTCAAGACTGAAGAACCTTTGATTAATTTACCCAGTCATGATAAAAATTTCAAGTTCAAAACCTCCCAATCTAAAACTCTTGAAATTGTTGAAAAAATGCTTTTTGATTTGAAAGTTAAAACTGAGAGTACTTCTCGAAGTACAACATGCACTATTTCAAGAAATGGAAAAGAAATTGTTTCTGATGAAATTACAAATTCTGATACTGTATCTTCTATTTCTACAAAAAAAAGATTTTTGATGATGATTTACCAGAGATTAAAAGATTTGTTGGAAATTTCAAACCTATGTTTCTTACAAAAAATTGGTATTCAAATCCTACTCCCCCTGATATGCAGTTTGAAGAAAGACCTTTTCAAACTCAGTTTTCTGTTTCTACTGATAAGATTTATGAATGGAATATTGATGGTTTGTCTGAACAAGAAATAATGAATAAAATGGGTCATATGTCTATGGTTGGAATTGCTTATGTTAATAACCATAATCTTGATCACGCTAAAATTGTTGACCTTCTTGCTATTGGTTTTTCTGGTACTCTTCGCGAATGGTGGGATTCATATCTCACAGAAGATTTCAGAGAATCTATTAAACATGCTGTTAAAAAGAATGATAAAGGTTTGCCTATTTTTGATGAAAGTATTGGTCGAGATATTCCGAATGGTGTTAATACCTTGATTTATACTATTATCAAACATTTTGTTGGTACTCCATCTAATATTTCATCTCGAATTTCTGACTTGCTAAATAATTTGAGATGTCCTAATATGTCTGATTACAGATGGTACCAAAATGTTTTCCTTTCCAGAGTAATGCATCAGAAAGACTGTTTCAAGCCTTATTGGAAAGAAAAGTTTATTGATGGTCTGCCTCCTATCTTTGCTCATAAGGTAAAACAAGAGTTAATTGGTAAAAATGATTCTATTGATTATGATAATTTCACTTATGGTGATATTTTAAGCACTATTAAAAAACTTGGCATTAATATGTGCAATGATGAAAAACTGTTAAAACACCAATTAAAAAATAAAAGAAAAGCTAACTATCAAATGGGTAATTTCTGTGGACAATATGGTTTGCCCCCTATTGCTCCTTCTAGACAAAAAGGGAAAAAACATGATAAAAGTCACAAAAATTACAGCCATAAAAAACATAAAAGATATAGAACCAACTTTGTTAAACCCAATGATTTTTATGCTAAAAAGAAACATGTTAAACAAAGATCAAGTCAAGGTAAATGTTTTAACTGTGGAAAACCTGGACATTTTAGTAAAGATTGTAAACAAAAACCTGGTAAGTTAAAAAATAAGTTTAACATGTTAAACATTAATGATAAAGAGCAAGAAGAATTATTTAGAATCCTTGAATCAAAGAATTCGTCTAATTCCTTGGAAGATGATTTTTCTTCTTCTGATTCTTGCTATCAATTTGCTACTGATTCTTCTGATTCTCCTAATATTAAAATTTGTAGTAGAGATTCCTGTTGCAATGTTATTAAATCTGTTAAACTCTCACCAAGAGTGAAGAGAATGAAAAATTAATCATTCAACTGATCAATCAAATTCAAAATCCTGAATTATAAAAAGAATATTTGGATAAGTTCAAAAAAATTTTGGTAAAAAATGAAACTGATAAAAAACTAAAATCAACTATAAGTTTTGAAGAAACTTTGGAAAGATTTAATAAAAAGAAATCCAAATATTTAACTGTTAATGATTTACAACATGAAATTAATATTGTTAAACAAGAGATAAGCAAATTAAAACATGATTTTAAATATATTAAAAGTAATAACAATAATCTTAAACAAGAACTGATAATGTTAAAAGTTGATAAAAACCTTGATAAACAACAATCTGATAAATCTGATAGTGAACATGATGAGCACAAAGATGGAGATGAATCCAATCAACAAGCTCTTCTTTCTGATAAAGGTATTGTTGATGTTTTCACTGATCCTCAACTTGCTCTTGTTAATAAAATACTTCCTCCAAAATGGTTTACAAAAGTCAAAATTGTTGTTTCTCCTAATTATCATTTCACTGTTATTGCTATGATTGATTCTGGTGTGGATATGAACTGTATCCAAGAAGGACTGATTCCTTCAAAATATTTTGAAAAATCTACTGAAAGATTGGTTTCTGCTAATAGTTCTCAGATGAAAATTAAATATGAATTGAATAATGCTCATGTGTGCCATGATAATGTTTGTTTCAAGATTCCTTCTGTTCTTGTTAAAAACATGACTGATAAAGTGATTCTTGGTTTGCCTTTTATAAATGCTTTGTATCCTTTTCTTGTTGAACATGATGGAATTACTACTTATCCTTTTGGACAGAAAGTAAAGTTCAAATTTGCTTCAAAATTTGAAATTGAAATTGATCCTGCTTCAAACATGATTCATGCTAAAATTAAACATCTTAAATTCCTTCAGCAAGAAGTTAGATACAAGAAAATTGCTAAACAAATTTCTAATAGATTGTTGCAATCCAAAATTGATAATTTTCAGAAAATTCTGATTGATGATGTTTGCTCTGATGTTCCTAATGCTTTTTGGCACAGGAAGAAACATATTGTTGACTTGCCATATGTTAAAGATTTTGATGAGAAAAATATTCCCACTAAAGCTCATCCTATTCAAATGACTGTTGAAACTGTTGAATTTTGCAAAAAAGAAATCCATGATTTGTTGCAGAAAAAATTGATTAGGAATAGCAAGTCCCCCTGGTCTTGTTCAACTTTTTATGTCCAGAAAAATGCTGAGATTGAAAGATGAACCCCAAGATTAGTAATTAACTACAAACCCTTGAATGAGGTTTTGGAGTGGATTAGGTATCCTATTCCCAATAAGAATGACCTGGTCCATAGGCTAAGTGAAGCTGTGGTGTTCTCCAAGTTTGACATGAAATCGGGGTTCTGGCAAATCCAGATTAGTGACAGTGATAGGTACAAAACTTCTTTTACCACCCCTTTTGGACATTATGAGTGGAATGTTATGCCATTTGGTCTTAAGAATGCCCCGAGTGAGTTTCAAAACATCATGAATGATATTTTTAATTCCTCCAGTCACTTCACCATTGTTTATATTGATGATGTTCTTGTTTACTCTAGCTCTATTGATGAACACTGGAAACATTTGTATTCATTTCTGGATACTATTAAAAGAAATGGTCTTGTTGTCTCTGCTAAGAAAATCAAATTGTTTCAAACCAAAGTTCGTTTCCTTGGCTATGACATTTCTAAAGGGCAGATTTGTCCCATAGGTAGAACCATCCAATTCGCTGATAAGTTTCCTGATGTTATCATTGATAAAACACAGCTCCAAAGATTTCTTGGGTTATTAAACTATGTTGCGGATTTCTACAAGGATATGAGGAAACAATGTAAACCCTTGTTTGATCGGTTAAAAAGTAATCCCCCTTCTTGGTCTAATGTTCATACTTCTCTTGTTAAACAAATCAAATCTCATGTTAAGACATTGCCTTGTCTTGGTATTCCCACTGTTGGTGCTTTTAAAATTGTTAAAACCGATGCCTCTGACATTGGTTATGGTGGCATTCTGAAACAAAGAGTTTTTCCCAGATCACCGAAACAAATTGTTTGTTTCTATTCTGGGATTTGGAATAATGCACAGTTAAATTATAGTACTATTTCAAAAGAGATTTTATCTATAGTACTATGTATTTCAAAATTTCAAAGTGATTTGCTAAACCAAAAGTTTTTGTTACATATTGATTGCAAAAGTGCTAAATATGTAATTGAAAAAGATGTTGAAAATATTGCTTCAAAACATATTTTTGCTAGATGGCAAGCTATTTTAAGTGTTTTTTATTTTGATATTAAATATATTAATGAATCCCAAAATACTATCCCTGATTTCCTTACCTGTGAAGATAATCATCCTGCTGAAACCTCCAAACAAATTATTAAAAAAGAACCTGCTTCTCCTCTTGAAATTACTAATCGTTTCACCACCCTAGGAACCATCCCTAGGCCTAATTACTCCACTGTTCTTGCCTCATCCTATGACCCCTATGCCATAACCCCTGTTAACCAACCTATTCGAACTGCTTTTTCCAGAAATTCCTATAACCCTTAATACATCAAAAAACAACATTTCCAAAACTTGTTTTATATTGAACCTAACAGAGTCTCCATTTCTGATCCTCTCAGACTTGCTAAAAGTTATTTCCCTCCCACAGAGAAAAGAATTTACACTATTATTCTGATCTTCTGTGTCATGAAAAATCTGTTATTATTAACACCATTTCTGACAAGGTTGACACCTCCAAAAAATTTTACCACAGTGTTTACATGGTCAATTTTATTTTTGAAGAAAAATGGGGCTCTTCCCCTCATTCTACCAAAACAATGCCCTCTTCCCCCATTCCTTATTCATATTATGATTATATCACTGCTTGGTCTAGATTCATGCTGCACCGAAATGAAAGCATGACTCATTTCTGGTTTGTTAACTTTGATAAAAGTTTCACTGGTTATTTACCTCATTGGTTCAATCGTTGGTGGACCCAGTTTGGCCCTATTGCTAAAATATTTCCTGAGCCATTGCTTGATGCTTTCGAATGTTTCAAGAAATTTTATCGGTGTAATGCTCATGGAGTTAAATTTCCTACTTTGCTTCACTTTGTTAAGCACTATAAAATACCTTGGATATTAAAATGGCAATATGAAAAAGAAGGTGATGTTCTCTCAAGACATTGGTATGTAAAATGGTGGGGCAAATTCCCTCACACTCAACGTATTATTGCTAATATTTCCAGAGAATTTTCATCTACTGCTGCTCTCCCCATGGCCAAGGATCATTCCCCAGTTAAAACCCCTGTCCATGCTAATGCTCCCTCTTCTTCTTCCAAGAATGCTAAGCCTCTAGCAAAGAATAAGAGCTCCCCTATTGACGATTTAAGAAAAAAATCCTGCTCTTTTGGCTTTACTCAAATGGGCAGAAGAAGCTATTGCCAATCAAGGAAAAACCAAAGCCTTCTCTAAAGAATCTGTTGCCCACAAGAATATTTCCCTTATGACCAAGAACTGTTCGGTCATGATAAGGATAACACTCCAGATCTTCAAGATGATTGATCTTATTTGTCTAGCCTTCACAAAGGCCAAAAATGCTACACTGTTTACTTATTGGTCAAAATTCACTATTGTTTTCCACCTCTGATGATGATGTTCTGAAAAGAAGATTCCCCATGTTTCCTACTGAAAAGAAGATTCTCCATGATTCCAAGGCTTTTGGTCACACCAAAATCACCTTGGCCAGCTTTTACTGTTCACTGCACTATTCACTATTCGCTTTTACTATTCGTTGTACTATTCACTTAGATATTTTGCCTATTTAAAGGGGGTTGTCCCTTAAGTTTAGGACAAAATTCTACTACCCATAAGCTCTTATATTCAGAATTCTACATAGGACTTTCTCTTTGGAACTTCTTCCTCTTAGAAGCCTTTCTCTAGAGAGAATTCCTTGCTCCTATTACCTTGTTCCTATTACCACTATTTCCTTACAAAACCTCGTAACTAGAACTAGTTCAAGCTTTGTAATTGTTAACCTGTACTGTTGAAATCCTGTATTCACTACTACTGTAAGTGTTTATTCTACTTTCAATAACAAGTATTTTCAATTTTATGTTCATTACTCTACTTGTTGCTACCTCCACCTTGGACGAATTACCACCATAACGGATGGTTCTAAATTGCTTTCATTTACTTTGAATTATTTTCATACATACTGCTTGGCTGGTTCTACCGCCTTACTATTGTTCTTATTTTATTTTAAGTTATTTACTTACATTCACTACTATAATGAACATAAAACTGAAAATACTTGTTATTGAAAGTAGAATAAATACTTACAGTAGTAGTGAATACAAGATCTCAACAATACAGGTTAACAGTTACAAAGCTTGAACTAGTTCTAGTTACAAGGTTTTGTAAGGAAATAGTAGTAGTAGGAACAAGGTAATAGGAGCAAGGAATTCGCTCTAGAGAAAGGCTTCTAAGAGGAAGAAGTTCCAAAGAGAAAGTCCTAAGCAGAATTCTGAATATAAGAGCTTATGGGCAGTAGAATTCTGTCCTAAACTTAAGGGACAACCCCCCTTAAATAGGCAAAATATTTGAGTGAATAATACAACGAATGGTAAAAACGAATAGTGAACAGTGCAGTGAACAGTAAAAGCTGGCCAAGGTGATTTTGGTGTGACCAAAAGCCTTAGAATCATGGAGAATCTTCTTTTCAGCAGGAAACATGGGGAATCTTCTTTTCAGAACATCATCTTTAGAGGTGGAAAACAATAGTGAATTTTGACCAATAAGTAAATAGTGTAGCATTTTTGGCCTTTGTGCAGGCTAGACAAATAAGATCAATCATCTTGAAAATCTGGAGTGTTATCCTCATCATGACCGAACAGTTCCTAGTCATAGGGGAAATAAGGGTTGTGGGCAACAGATTCTTCAGAGGAGGCTTTGGTTTCTCCTTGATTAGCAACAGCTTCTTCTGCCCATTTGAGTAAAGCCAAAAGAGCATCAGGATTTTTTCTTAAATCGTCAATAGGGGATCTCTTATTCTTTGCTGGAGGCTTAGCATTCTTGGAAGAAGAAGAGGGAGCATCAGCATGGACATGGGTTTTAACTGGGGAATGATCCTTGGCCATGGGGAGAGCAGCAGTAGATGAAAATTCTCTAGAAATATTAGCAATAATACGTTGAGTGTGAGGGAATTTGCCCCATCATTTTACATACCAATGTCTTGAGAGAACATCACCTTCTTTTTCATATTGCCATTTTAATATCCAAGGTATTTTATAGTGCTTAACAAAGTGAAGCAAAGTAGGAAATTTAGCTCCATGAGCATCACACCAATAAAATTTCTTGAAACATTTGATATATATATATATATATATATATATATATTTTTTTTTTTTTGAATTTTCAATGTATAAAAGCCGTCACAAGTGTTAAAAGTTTTAACGTTTTTTTTTCGGTCATCATAAATAATACTTTATTAGCAACGAACATTTTTATGTCGTCGTAAAAAGTAAAGCAGGAACACTTCCCTTCAAAATAAATCATATTTTCGACAACAATAATAGGCATTTTCAATTAACTCATTTTGTTATCACAAATGTTTTAATTTTTGACGAGTAATAATCGACAAAGAGACTTGCCGTCGAAAAAGCTAGTTTTTACAATGGCATTTTGTAGTCGTCAAAAAAGTTTCGTCACAAACAACAATCTTTTTTGTAGGGCCTACAAGACAAGACATTCAAGTAGACCTGCGTAGTTTTGTGGTCTTTGATCGACATGTTGAAAGCCCCCTTTAGATAGAAAAACCTATACCCATTTGATACTCTCTCTCCCTCAGTTTAAATATTAACATATTAACATTAATTCATTGTCTATCCCTCTAGCTAAGCAAGTAAAATTATAATATTAATTATTTAGGGTGATTCAAACTCTTTTTTTTTTTTTTTACAGACTTTCAAAATCTATGGCATCTGCTTTTAATGATAGCTCTTTATCAAAAAACCAAGGCATTAATCAGTTTTTGGTGTAAGCGGGGGTTGAACTCTAAATCTCTTATGCGAAGTCAAATGCAACGCAAAATAAAAATATTCCTTATAGGGTTTTCTTAAATAATAAAACTTTATGAAGTCTTACTTTTAATTAACCCTTTTTTTGTGTATTTTTCACATATGAAATCATTTTCAAAATGTTATTCTCATCCATCTCTATTAAGAAGATAGATGTTAAGTCAATAAGTCAGCCAATATAATAGTTGGTCTAATTAAAATGAAAGGTATTACATCCATAATATTTGTACAACACTTTCATAATAAATCATAGATGGTAAGTTGTTATTGGTTCTAACTTGAATTTATAACTTAAATTGCTTTTTTGCCCATCTGTAATAGCAAATAATAACTTATCACCTAAGAATTGTCTTGAAAACGTTGTGAACATTTTTTTTTTCATTTTAATTCTCTCTTATTTTCTTCATCGTGACAGTTTTTGTACCCATCCTTCTAACCACTATTAAACCTCCCAAACCACCGATTACATTGACCAAAATCTCAAAACACATTCTACAAAATTATTAAAAATATGAAAAGAAGAAAAAGGAAACTAAAAATTAAACAGCTCACATTTCCCCTTTGCATTTCATAAATGAAAATAAATCAATCATTGGTAGCCAAAATACATTGTAGTAACTCAACAAAGATGACAACAACAAGGATAGTAAAGTTTAACAAACTACAAAATATAAAATTGAATGTTCAAATATTGTGTAAAACACCTATGAATGTTCAAACCCCCAATTTATAAATTACCAACACAAGCTTATAATCAAACAATGTATGTGCGGAATATGAAAATAAGCTAAAACAGAATTGATAAAAAAATCTAAACTGAAATTAATCACAACCACAGCAGTAATTAAAAGGCAAAGATTAAGGGAAGAGAGATGCAAACACAAAGACAACAGAGCAATGTGTTATCGAAGAGGAAACCGAAGTCCTCAGTGAAAAACCTCTCCACCGCCCTCCAAGCGATCAATAATCCACTAGAGAATAAAGTTGGGATACATGAATAACAGAAGATCCTCCAAGTCTAATCTACCCAGTACACCTAAGCCCTCCAAACTTCTTGCTCCAACAAGATTACGCCGAACCTTGTCTTCTCTAGCTTACCGAATCCCGCAATAGCCCATTGCATCAACCAAAAAGAATTGGTCCCTTCCGAACTATTTCCCAAGTACCAAAATGCCTCCTCACAGATATGAATATGGTGAGATAAGGATTTGGCTAATGTACCTCTCAAGGATGTATCAATGGAAAGGGTGAGAGTAGAGGAATTTGGAGAATCGAAGGATGAATATTGTGGATGAGTCAATCTTGTTTTTCTTTAGGGTTTCTCTCTCAAAATTCTCTTTAGAAGCTTCTACATTTTGCGGGTATAAGAGTATTTATAGTAGGGTGAGTGAGGAATGTGAACAGTCAGTTTTCATCAAACAGGGCATTCTAGCGACTCGAGCTCGCGATTGGAATAAGTCGCGAGTTAACTGTCTAGCCAGTCTGAAAGTTTTGTCCTATAGTGCTCTAGCTGGCGTGACCCTTCAGCTCCCCTGCATGCTTGACACATGTGCCACCTTTGGCAACTCGCCAGTCACGAGATCCAATTGCAAGGCTCTTCTTGAGTGCACACTTGCTATATGAATTGGTTACATGCATTGACGAAGAGCTTCATGGGCTTGATGTCACGATCCAAAATATGGCAACCAAAGTGGTGGAGTGAACCAAGTCCCACAAGGATTTCTTTAAGCTTCCACAACATGTTTAAATTTTGATTCAAAGACAATAGAGGTTCAAGGTTAGGGTCAACTTTATAGTATAGACAAATGAGGCGATTATTAACGCCCCCAAGTAGAAAAATGCCCCCAAATTTTAACTAATAAGGTTATTTCTTTCATTGTAATAGTAAGTCCAAATATTAGCTAATAAATAAAATAAGATTTTTTATCAAATGAAAAACAAGAACAATAAAGGAGAGAAATACTACGTCCATAAAATTTTTCACAGCAAATCATAAGTGGTAGGTTGTTACTGGCTATTGTTGGTAGGCAAAAAATAATTTCAGTAGTGGGTTCAAATTAAGACCAGTAACAACTTAATACCTAAGTTTTGTTGTAAATGTAGCATGTTACATTCTAAAGATTTAGGATTAAATGTTTAGAATTTCAAATTGTATGTGTTGGCAAACTGAGAACAAAACTTGTTTAGTCTAGGTTTAGGCATTGCTCAAAAGTTGTATGTCTTAAGCTTTAAGTTTGAGCTAACTGCAAAAAAAGGAAGTGCAAATCTGCCAAGCTTAATCGATCGAAAATTAAGCTTGATCGATTGAATTTCGCAGAAACAGAATTCTGCAGAATGTTTTAAACAGAGCCCAAGCCCACGAAATGTTTAGGGTTAATTCCAACTCTTCTACATATAAAAGAAAAGCCCTAGCTACGTTTCAAAGACCTTTGGAAGCCTTATGTGTTACTCATTGTGAGATATGAGAGGTGTTGTGCCTTCTAACAACACAAGAATCTACCAGAGCAAGATCTACAATCAAGCATAGGTAGAACACAGTTGCTGCAATAAGATCAACGTCTGAAGGTGATCTTAAACCTTTGAGTGGAATCTCAAAGTCACAAGCAGGAGTGCTTGTGTTGCTGCAAAGGCCAAAGAGAGAAGTAGTCTGTGGATTTGGAGCTTGCACGTGGTCTTGTCAGTAAGTCACTACATGTGGTAGCAATAGGTTTAGTGGTCTAAATCTAATTGTAGAGACTTCAATTCTCTTTAGTGGATTTGCTTTATCTTGAGGATAGTTAAGTCAAATCCTCCCCAAGTTTTTTACCTTGAAACATTTAGTTTCATTGGTTTTTCCTGGATCATCATATTGTGGTGGTCTTTATATTTTCCCTGTTTTGCATGCTATGATTTTATTGTGTTAACCTAGATCTAAATAATTAATCTAAGTATTCACTTGGCTAATTAACTAGGTTAAACATATTGGTTTAAGAGGTCTAAATGAACAAACATAGCACTTCCAAAAAAAAAACACACAATGTAACAAAATTTCACTACACTTCTCACAAAAGTTGAGTTGGCAAACTTTACTAGTTCTCGTCTAGGTCTACTACTAACATCACATTTTTACTTACTACAATCAATCAGCCACATCATGTGAAAAGTTTGTCAAATTTTTTGTATCGATAGGCCTTTCCAAAAAAAATGTTGTGTGGTTAATTAGTAATTTTGCATCTTGAATAGAGTTTAAGTAATACTTACTTTTTTAATTTATTTTTAAAATTCATATTTAAAACTATAAAAGGCCATAATTCAATTTTCATCTAAGGCCTTCAAATGCATCACACCTCACCCGTTCAAGGCCAAGTTGGATTTTGGTGCAAAGTCCATACCAAGCTACCACATTCCCAAATTTTGTCACCGCCAAGCCCCTCTATCGGTTTTTTCATTTTTGTTTGTTATTTCGTATGTTTACAATTTTAAAAAAAAAAAAAAAAAAAATTTAATCTTGAGCCAAATGAAACAGGCAGGCTTGTCATACATACATATTTGATCTTCGGTCCTGTGTATTACTTACTATGATCCCCATTTTAGTGTTTAGCAAAAAAAAAAAATGATCACCATTTTAGAAAACATCACATGAAAATATCCATAATTAATTGGCAATTTCACTAACAATAAACCAAAATCCAATTAAACGCCATGTAGTGGTGTCCAGTCCACACAAACCAACGTTTTCCATGAGTCAAATATACTGATAGAGACGCATGAATGACATTGAGAAATCACATCTTTTATTTGGTTATTACTTCGTCACCACGTATCTAGATGACGCAGCATGTCGTTGAATTGTACATGTGTGCCATGTGGCCAGTTGTTTGTCTGTCATGTCACTAATTTGTTGTCTGCGCAAGGACGGAGCCCGAAATTCTGAGTTAGAGGGCATAGTATATAAGAAGAAAATTGTCATAAGAGAGAGAGAGAGAGAGAGAGGGAGGAAGAAGGGTTTTTTATATATAAACACATTACAAATTTTATTCAAAAATCATGATAAAGGTGATGCATGTTATACTATAAATAACACACTTTCTTAAATAATATGAGATAATTACTATTTTTTTATTTGAAAAGAGAATTAATTTAATATTAACAATGACAAAAATACTAACTATACAATATGTACTATTTATCTATTTTGTATCATTTGTCACTAAAAAAACAAATTCAAAAGATGCTACGAGATTCATGTAAGCCCCCAAAGATGGGTGGGGGAAGGGCTGTCATTTGTATTGACATATTATAATAACTAGTCGCAAATTCGCATGTTGTGCGTGATAATTATTTTTATGATGGTTTTATTATTATTTTTTTTACAATTTAAACTAATTTAATAAAGAGTAATGTATTTCATAATCATATTTTTATTTATTATAGGAACAATCATAAATGTAATATAGGAACAATTATAAATCATAAATATAAATTTTGTCATACCAAAATGAAAACAATACAATTTTTCTTAGATATTCAAAAGGCAAGTTAATGAAAATATTCATTTTTTTAATACAAGTTATTTAGAATATTTTGTGAATCATTAAAAAGAATATTTTTGGAAATTATTCTTTAGTTTTAAACAAACTTTCTTAAATCTTTTTTTTTTTTTTTTTCTGCCTATAGTCCAAAACATTGAAAAAAATGTAACTTAGAAAATTAATAAAACTTAACAATGATTAATTGGACCAATTAGGAAAAAAAAATTGTTATTGATAATCTCTTAAGGTTATTTTCTTTGCAGAAATTATAATTTCGTCCACCCAAAACATATTATAGCAAAACAAATTCAATAACACAATAGAAATAAGAGAGAGGAGAGAGCTTTGACCGGCAGAAAAGAAAGTGAGAGAGAGGCTGTAGAACCAAAGCTACCGTAGAGCTTCTCTCCCCCATCTCATCGCCCTTGTCCCGGCGATGCCTTGGTGGCCGCACCGTTCAATACCCAACACCTGTTTTTTTTTTTTTCCCTCTTTTTCCTTTCATTTTTTTCCCTGAGTTTAAATCCACAAAGAAACCTTTTTTTTTTTTAATATCCATGTGCGAATTTTAAAGCAAAAATTCTTGGTTTTGTTTAATTCTTTGGTTGATTTAATTCTTGGTTGTTCGATTTTGAGGTTCTATAGAGCAGTTGCTTTTGAGTATGCCATAGAACTGTTTGATCAAATGCTTGTGTGAGATATGGTTACTGTGTTATCTTAGACTTAGAGGATATGGTGGCTGCTTCCTCACAGCTTTGACCAGTTTTTTTGATGACGTAGAACCTTATCAATGCAGGGCCGTTCGGACTAGATTATTATTTTTTTAACCAGATTCATCTGATTGCTATCCACAAATTTTCAATTTTGTACATTGTATTTGTTATGCACAATACTTTGCTTAAAGATTCAAAATTTAGCAGCTGAGTAGGTTACAATTATGCCTTTCATAAAATGTGATATGGGCTATATATATGTAAGGTTGTGTATAGATGTAGCTTGGGCAATTTCCTTGGTACAATTCCTATCTCCTTTGCAACTGACAGTTGTCACCTGGTAGAACCTAGGTAATTCGATTGTCAAGTTCAGCGTTGGTAAATTAATTGGGAAGATATTGCAAACTATTTTAGAAATGATAAGTACCTTTTTGGAAGGAGATATTGATGCTTAACATCAACTGAGATATGGCTACTACATTATCTTAGACTTAGAGGATATGGTGGCTGCTTCCTTACAATTAGTATTGGCTAGAATAATTGTTTTAGATTATTTAGTGTCAATTTGCAGATCATAAGACAGATGCATTATTTTAAGAACTCAAGTCAAAGTTGTTAAAATTAGATTCCACCTTCGGGGTCATTGTGTGTTGCTTTTGAGTATGCCATGGAACTATTTGACATTGGCAAGAGAGGTCATATTAGTATCTGTGGTCTGTTTGGTCTGTTTATCAGTAGTGGCCTATTAGAATTACATACTCAAACTTTGCCTAAAATTCAATCTAGGTATGTAACTTTAGTTTTTTTTTCTTCCGTTTGTACAATGTGCCTTAAAAAAAAAAAAATCGATAGTTTAGGGAAGGAGGGTTTAATGCATTCCTTATTAAAATTACACATTTTCATGACATGGCATACCTACGTAAAAAACATAAGAAGAAGAGACATGGGTATTTACAATTTTCCACTCTCAATTATTTGATCAAAGCAAAAATGTTAAGGGTCAAGAATCTAAGTAGTGCCAGAGTCACTAAGTAGAGGTGGACCAATATAATTTGGTTCCTAAGGCAAAAAATTTATGTAAGACCTTTTATTAAGTAAATATTTATTAAATAAAATTATTTAATACTAATCAAACCATGGTTAATTTGTTGCATTAAATGAAAATTTTGAAGAATAATACTAACTAAAATAAGGTTAAAATCATTTGTTTGGAATCCTATCTTGGAGAGGATGGAGAAGAAACTCTCAGGTTGGAAGCGTTTTTATTTATCAAAGGGGGGTAGACTTACTCTGTTGAAGAGTACTCTTTCTAGCCTTCCTACGTACTATCTATCCTTATTTGTCATCCCTATAGCTGTGACTGATAGGTTGGAGCGTATTTAGAGAAATTTGTTATGGGAATCTTTAGAGGAGTGTTTCAAATATCCTTTGATGGCTTGGGAGAAGGTGTGTTTACCATTAGAAATGGGTGGTTTGGGGATCAGGAAGTTAGTGCATTTTAATAAAGTCCTGTTAGGGAAATGGTTATGGAGGTTTGGACGAGAAGGCACTCATCTTTGGAGGAGGGTTATTGCATCTAAATATGGAGAGGGTCAAGGGGGGGGTGGACTACTAAAGCATGTAGAAGGGCCCACAGATGTGGTCTATGGTGTGGTATTCATGATGGATGGGAGAGTTTCTCCAAACATGTGGCCCTAGTGGTGGGTGATGGCACTCATATTCTTTTTTGGCATGATAAGTGGGTTGGAGATAACACACTTAAAATGCTCTATCCTTAATTGTATGTGTGTTCTAATGACAAGGAAGCTTGCATTTCTGATGTAGTATGCGACTAGGAGGGTAGAAACGATAGAATTTGGAATTTGAGATTTTATAGGGATTTTCATGAAAGAGAATTAGAGGTTGCCTTCTCTTTCCTTGAATTCATTCAATCTTGGATCCCTAGGGGTGTTGGGAGTGACACTTCTCATTGGTGTCTCAATAGGAATGGCAAGTTTGATACTTGGTCCTATTACAATAATATTCGGGGTGCATTTGCATCCAATTTTCTATGGAAGGGTGTTTGGAAAGTTAAGATTCTTAAGAGGGTGGCATTTTTTGTGTGGATAGCGGTTTATGGGCAGATCCTTACATTGGATAATCTTATGATTAGGGGGCGCATTTTGGTGAATCGGTGTTGTACGTGCCATCGTAATGAGGAAACTGTGGATCATCTCCTCCTCCATTGTCTTGTAGCTCACTCACTGTAGGTATATATGTTCCAGATCTTTGGGATCCAATGGGTTATGCTAGGCTCTGTGGAAAGCTTGGTGTATTGTTGGAGCTATTAGCTGGGAAAATTTAATTCAGACATATGAAATATGGTTCCTGGCTGTTTGATGTGGATTATTTAGACGGAAAGAAACTAGAGCTCTTTTGAGGATACTGAGAAATCCTTGGTTCAATTACAAGCTCTATGCCAGAAGACTTTATTTGATTGGTCTAGGTGTTGGGGCTTCTCGAATAGTTCTACTATCTTGGAGTTTATTTCTTTTCTTAGTATTGCACTTTAAGTTTTTCCTTGTTGTTTGATGCTGATTGTTTGCTTGTTGCATTTCTTTGTGTTCACCATCATGTACACCTTGTATTTGCTTACTTTAGTTTTATAGTTTGTTTAATAATACTCTTATTACCTATCAAAAAAAAAAAAAAAAAGGTTAATATCATTACTCATGCACATTTATAGAAGCAAAACAATATAACAAATGGAACAAACACATTACTTAGAGCCATATAGACCTAACTAGATTGTTTGATATTCCGCATATTTAGGAGATCACAAACATTGCGCTTATAACACAAAAATCAATATTCCAAAAATAAATTGCCTAGAAGTAGGAACTGTAGGCATTATTCTATGAGAAATGCTTGGATAACGTAAAATTGCACAACTTTTGTTGGCAAGTTGTGAGTGGTAGAGGTATAATTATGAGTCCATGGGGGAAGCATATTTAATAAAACACAGTAATAACAAATTCCATAATTATCAAATTTTATAATTCATATTTCACATACAAAGACAAAAAAAAATACAAAAAAAAAGAAGAGAAAAGTCTATCAATAAATATCAACATCATCAAGTTTCATAATTATATACAAAATAAAAGAGAGGGAAAATCATTTTTCAATAAAATATTCAAATAAATACTTCATAAACATAAACATGTACATATTGTCACAGGGTCAAATTTTTCTTTCAATTTGCTGCCTATGATGGCACTAAGCCTACTGACTTAGTCTCAGCCAAACACACCACACACACGCACTGTAGGAACACTATGAACAGAATTATCAAGAGAATGCACACACACACAGCACACAAAGCAAGCTAGGTGGCAAGAGTTACTGCAAGAATATGATTTTGTGTGGGAGCACAAACCAGGCAAGCACAATGAAGTAGCTGATGCACTTAGTCGTAAACAAGTGCAAGAATATGTGGCTGCCTTGACTAGAGTGGAGTCAGATTTTGTGGATAGGATCAGGGAGAGTGCTAAGCTTGATGCTACCTATCAAAAGCTGGTGCAGGATGTGACTGCAGGCCTTGTGAGGCGTTATTGGCTGGAAGATGGGTTGCTGTATGCCAAGGGTCTAACACATATACATGTACATTACAATTTTTTAATAAGCTAAATTAAAACCATACACTCTAAATTTGCCTAAAATTCAATTCAATTATGTAACTTTAGTTGTTTATTCTTTCATTTGTACAATATGCCTTCCGAAAAAAAATCTATAGTTTCAGGAGGGAGGGTTTAATGCATTCTTCCTTATTAAAATTATACATTTTCAAGACATGGGGTGCCTACCCTAAAAACAAAAGAAGAAGAGACATGGGTATTTACAATTTTCCACTCTCAATATTTGATCAAAGCATAAAGTTTGAGAGCCAAGAATCTAAGTAGAGGTGGTCCAATATAATTTAGAGCCTATGGCAAAAAATATATGTAAGAATTTTTATTATGTAAATATTTATTAAATGAAATTATTTAATCCAAGGGAAATTTGTTACATTAAATGCAAAATCATAAGCAAAGGATCCGAATGAAGTTTCTTCCACGCGTCATTCGCAGACTGAGGCTTGTCTTCGAACAAAGCTCCAGGCGTAGCTGATGCCGGTGCCGATGATGAAGCTGCCCTTTCCTACAGCCAATCCCGAATCGTACAGAAAATCCAATCTCTCCTGCTTACTGTCACAGAGAATTATAGAATTGTTAGTATCAGAAAAACCTCAAAATTCAAACCCTAACCCTAGCAAATATAGAGAAAAAAGGATGATACGTACGGAACGAGACCGGCTTGCTCTTGAAGGAGACGAAACTCGTGGCGCTCCCTTTCCTCCTGGATCTGTTTGCGGAGTTCTTCCAATTTCTTATCTTCTGCGTCGCGCTTTTGCTCGGCTTTCCACACGTTCTCTATGTTCCGAAGAGAACCCGTGTGCCATCCCTTCTTGTTCAAGAATTTCAACGCCATTCTTCTTCTTCTTCTTCAATCGAACTTCAACAACAACTACTACAATTGAAATCCTTTTTCTCCTTTTCTGCTCTTCTTCCAATAATCGCCATGGTCACTCCTAGTCTAGCCCAGCCCATCATATTGTCGCTATTGGGCTCATTACTTACGAAAAGGCCTAATTAATAATTAGATATGATTTTAAATATTAACGTCTAAGTAGTCCTTCGGCTTATAGTCTGCTGGTATTTATTCCTCTGTGAGGCTTTCGATCCTCCTTTGCGAGGCTTGTTGTTCCGTGTTCGATCCCTGCCTATGTCACAGCAAATGTCTGTGTTTTTGTTTTTTTGAGAATTTTTTTTGTTTTTCTAGTTAAGAATTTATAATCCACCCCAAAATATTGGACTAATGTTTTCTCATCATCAGCATGGTTATAAAAATTTACATAATCCCTCTAAAAATACAGTGTAACAAATTAAATCATAGATTTTTTAATCAAAACAATATCCTAGATTTTTAATCCTATTTTATCTATATGAAAGCAAAAAATTTAATTAACTTATGTTTATAAAGAGTCTTAGTGATATTGGGTGCTCTTTACATGGAAAATTTGGACTTAAATCTCTTCTCCCCCATTCGATTTGTAACAACTGAAATAAAAATAAAAAATTGTGGAAAAACATAATTTGTCAAATTGGAAGATTATTTTAATACAAACAAATGTTTTAGTCAGAAAAGACAACCAAATTCAAGCTGAAAGAATACACAGAAACTTATCAAATTGGCAAATTGATTGCTGGGAATGAAATACAAAATTTTAGCCTATACCTTTCGGCAGCAAAGGCAAATGCTGTCATGACAAATCATGACAATTCCTCTTGTGGGATATTGGAATGATTTTTCAGGATATTCAATGCAATAACTCACATGATGCATCCCAGATTCATCGATGTTAGTGGTCTGTGTAGCTGAATTTGGATCCAATACAATCATCACGCCATGCAATTTCTGTGTGAATGAGATGTAGAAGTCGAAAAGGTAAACAGTAAAAAAGTTGAATGGTTAAACTATTTTTTGATCCAATACAATCATTGCACTGTTAGGCATGGCTCACTGATTTCATGCTCTAGCTAATGGAGTTGCTCATTTGGTTATTTTTTGGTTAACTGTTTGTTTGTTTGTTTTTTTTTTTTTTTTTTTTTTTTTTTTTTTTTTTTGAGAATCCAGACCTGAAAAGGGCCCCTGGGTTGTTAAATGTTAAGGTTAGGCATGGTTATTGGTATCAGGCTCTAGCTTGCTTTGGTGTCATTTATAAGGTTGGTTAGTTTTCTGGCTTTTCCCTTCTTTTTTTGCACTCGTATGTTCCAACCAAAACAATTAGCGAGAGAGCTTAAAGCCAGTTCATAATTTCTCAAAAAAAAAAAAAAAAAAAAAAAAAAAACAGCCAGTTCATCAAAGAATTATGATGTAAAGCTATTGATTATTACAGATCTTACAAAAGTTTTATACATACAAAGAATTGCTGGGCCAAGACAGATTTACAACAAAATTTATCTTTCATGCCTAGCTTCCCCCCCCCCCCCCCAACCCCTTCCTTTTCTCACCTCTGCCTTGATTCCAAGAGAGTGAGAGTGATTGAGAGTTCTTATGAGTAATAAAAATGTTTATTTTGTTGAAAAGACACACAGACAACACCAACTGATCATGGGCTAAATCCTTGACTACTCAGTGATGAAGTACTACTCAGTCTTGACAAGATTGCCTTTATGAGAGCAATGATGCAATTGGATGAGATGGCCCCTCAAACTGAACTCTTCCACCTGATATGAAAGCAATATCATAAGGTTAAGGCATAATCTTTGATTTATTTGTTATATTATATACATTTTTTTTTTCCCGTCACTTCAGCATGGGACTACTATAGTCCCCTACCCAAGCAAGACTACACTACATTTGACTTAAGCAAGCTGGCATTTCTACAAAGCAACTTGACAGTTATAATAATACATTACAAGCAGAGTCGTGGTGAGGCTAACCTGCGATGCATATGTCTTAGACAACAGACCACCACATTCTCCAATAAGAGCTTTTTCTCCCCCCAGTTACTTTGGCTAGTTCTGAAATTAAATTTTCTGTTTCTTCTGCCTGTGTCAGATGAGCTTTATCACTAAAACGCTCGAGCTTTTTCTCCCCTAGTTACTTTGGCTAGTTCTGAAATTAAATTTTCTGTTTCTTCTGCCTGTGTCAGATGAGCTTTATCACTAAAACGCTCAAAATAGGCAAAGTTTATTTACATAAATTTACACATATTTACAAATACACACAATGTAAAACACTGAATTCAGTAATCATTAATAGAGAAACATAAAGGATTAAATTAAATATATACAAATTTTCATGAACAAATTATTGCATAAAGGAGAAATCTCCTACAGAAGAACTTTGTTCAACTTAAAATAGTTCACGTAAAGCAATCCAATAAGTTGGATTTGGATTGAGTTGTGTCTAGTGAAAATAACAATGTGGGATAGGCTCAAGTAGTGGTTTATATATAGTCTCTGTCATAGCTATGGAGAAAATAAAAGATCTACTTGTCAAGGGTAAAGGAAAATGTCTTTCACTTATTTTACCTTTGGCACAAAGCTTTGAAGATGAAAAACTATCATTTCCATCATATTTGTTGCTGAGTTCAGTGCCTCTCCTACCTCTCTTATATCAGCCTGCAACATGCATAATTCTCATGGTCAAGAATCATCAGTGTAAAGCACACAGTAGCAAAGATTTTCTAAACATTAGTAACACTTGGAAGCTAAAATGGACAAAAGAAAAAAAAATTACCCTGACATTTCTGATTGGAAGTTGAAGTGAGGCATTCAACAAAGCTTGAATTGCTTCTGATAAAGAAACTGAATAATCCTCTTCTAGAGCAGACCACTCCTCCAGATAGGGAATCTAAAATCAGGGCCAATAGCGTTTGATTTAGATAGGGATAAACTATGAACGTTTACAAACACCAATGTTACAAGGCAAATCGATATTTTCTTAAAGGAGTAAGAGAAAAAGTAAAGAGTCCTATCTGTTACATGATCTCACAAGTAAAGAGCACCAAGTAATCTATTCTCACAATAGTTATATAATGGTAAAAAAGGGGGGGGGGGGGGTGGATTTGTATACTTCACAGATTTGGTACATGATCTCATCAAACACAGAAATTATTCAACTTATGTACATATTGTTGGCTGCTTCCACCTCTATTTTTTTGGTTCCACGGTTCAAATTATTTTATTGCTATAGGCAAATCAAAATAATCATTGTAAATAAAGAATTCAGTTTGTTGCTACATTTCATATAGTATTTGCTTCCTAGATACATTCACCGTAGTTATATCAAGCTTTAAGCATTGATCTCATCATTGGGTCCAACTTTGCTCGTTATAAAAAAGAAAAAAGGAAAGAATAAATAAATGGATGAGAATTAAGATAAAAACGACTTATTGCATTTGGATGAGCTTATTTTGTCTTACAAGATAAACTGTGTAAAAGAAAAACTGTATGTATAAAAAAGTAAGCATTAAAAATTTGTACATAAAGTTGACGGTGAAGATAATTGTCCATTTTGAGCTAAAAAGAACTGACCCTAAATGAAACTATGTTAAACATCAAACTTAGTAGAAACACCTGTCAATGCAATATCATGAAAACATTTGCCAAGATGGGGTCGTCATTTTGCAATGCTATAACTTATGAATAGAAGTCATGTAGTTTAAGTGAATGGTGTCTTAAGCAAAAGGTGAACAGAGTAATATGCGAGATGAGGCTTAGAGAAAGATCTAAAATGTAACGGGAACACTTGTCAATGCAATATCATGAAAATGTTGGTTAAGATGGGCTGTCATTTGCAATACTTATATACAACTGCACTTTATGAAGAGAAGTCATAGTTTAAGCGAATGGTACCCTGAGCAAAAGATATTAAATTTGAGATGAAAATCTAGAGAGAGATCTAAATCATAGCATGAATGGATAGTTTATTGTTTAGACAGTTTATGAAAACTTTTTGTTTTTAACTTTTTTCCCCTTTTGGTTGGAAGAAAGAAAACGTGAATGATAAGAGTTGGCGCCTATTATAAACATCACGCAAGATAATTATTACTCCTTTAGTTCAAACAGGATGTTTAGTATAAATGTATTTCTGAATATATTTCCCATTCATGCAGGTTACAAACAACTTTGTTCCACTGAAATATAAATTACATTAAAGATGCTTTATATGCCAGAAATGGGTTAGATAATGCAGAAAGCAGTAATGAGGCAGGCAGCCTTACTTGAGCATCAAGAACTGTTGAAAGAGTCTCTGTTCTTTGCAAAAGCCCAAGTTCTATGCGTTTCTTCTTCACAGAATCGAATAACTCGGATATCTTGACACCAAGCCGAATAGAGTGTTCTTTACAAGATAAGAAACAGTCTGTTTAATAAAGTATTCACAGTCATAGAAAAGATTTCTGTTATTAAGAAAGGAGAAGAACAAATTTGATTGCATATTTAGTTTTTTTTTGATAAGTAATAAGAGAATATTATTAATACAAGAAAAGCAAGAGAAAAACAAAGAGTTCACGGTAGTGAACAAAGGAAAAAAGAAACAACAAGACAAAAACAGCCCCTAATTTATTCTAATAGAAGAAATAAAATCCATAAGGGTAGAACAATCCGAGAAACCCCAACATCAAGACCAATCAAATAGGGTCCTTTGGCAGGACTCTAATAACTGAACCACAGTTTTCTCCTCATCCTCAAAAGCCCGCCGATTTCGTTCAGACCAAATAGTCTACATTAAACAACCTAGGACCAAATCCCAAATATCAGAACTATGCTTCCCAAGCCAATGAAACCAACAAAATAATAAGTCCTCAACTGAACTTGGCATGACCCAAACGATCCCAAATAATCGAAGCATATACATCCACAAAGAATGAGCTATCGGACATAAAAGTAACAGATGATCCACAGATTCCGCATTACAACAACACAAATAACAACAATTCGCCAAAGGGCGACCACGAAGCATAAGATTATCCAAAGTTAGAATCTGACCATGAACTGTTGTCCACATTAAAAAAAGCCACCCTTTTAGGAACCTTAACTTTCCAAATACCCTTCCAAGGGAAGGTGGAGGGAGCTGCATTTCGAATCTTATGATAGAAAGACCGAGTATCAAACTTCCCACTGCCATTAAGGTCCCAACAAAGCCTGTCACACCCTCCACCCCTAGGGATTCGGGTTTGGATGAAATGAAGAAAGGAGTAGGAAGCCGCCAACTCCCAATCATTGAATTTCCTCTGAAATCTTAAACTCCACACTCTGTCATTATCCCCCACTAAAGGGCTTAGCACATCAGAAATACAAGCCTCCTTATTAGTTGAACACAAAAATAACTGAGAATAAAGATTTTTAAGAGGGACATCCCCAGCCCACTTATCATGCCAAAAAAGAGTGCGAGATCCATCCCCCACCACAACCATGGGCCCTACTGCAAGCTCTAGTGCACCAACCCCCTTTTCCCTTCCCATATTTCATGGCTATGACCCTTCGCCATAGATGAGAGGTTTCATGGCCATACCTCCAAAGCCATTTCCCTAAAAGGGCCTGATTAAAAGGCGCCAACTTCCGAATTCCTAAACCACCCAACTCATGTGGTAAGCAAACCTTTTCCCAAGCCACTAAAGGATATTTGAAACACTCAACTGATGAACCCCACAAGAAGTTCCTTTGAATGCATTCCAATCTAGACGCCACAGCTTTGGGGATAGTAAAAAGGGAAAGGTAATAGGTCGGAAGGCTTGAAAGGGTACTCTTTAGCAAGGTGAGTCTACCACCCTTTGACAAATAAAACTGCTTCCAACCTGAAAGTTTCTTTTCCATCCTCTCGAGAATAGGATTCCAAATGGAGGGCGTTTTATACAAAGTTCCTGAAGGCATACCCAAATAAGTCATAGGCAAACTGCCCACTCTGCACTGAAGGATATTAGCCAAGGACTAAATGTTACACACCTCCCCAACAGGGACAATTTCACTTTTCCCCACATTCACCTTCAAACCAGTAAAAGCTTGAAAATAAGTCAAAGCCAACCTAATAGACAGAATCTACTCTTTAGAGGCATCACAAAAAAGAATGGTATCATTAGCAAATAAAAGATGGGAAACACGGATACCAATAGAATGAATAGGACCCACATGAAAACCCTGAATGAAACCACCTTCCTCAGTTTTCTTCATGATATGGCTTAAGAACTCCATGATCAAAAGAAATAGGAGGGGAGACAAAGGATCGTCTTGTCTGAGACCTCTAGAGCTACCAAAGAAACTAGCAGGAAATCCATTAACCAAAACTGAGAAGCGAACGGTAGAGACACAAGTCTTTAACCATCTCCTCTATCTATCCCCAAATCCCATCCTTTCCAACAGATAAAACAAGATGTCCCAATTCACATGGTCATAAGCTTTCTCGATATCTAACTTACACACCACCCCCGGGGTACAACACTTCAGTCTACTGTCTAAACATTCGTTGGCAATAAGCACTAAATCCAAAATCTGTCTGCCACCAACAAAAGAATTTTGAGACTCTGAAATAAGATTATCCAGCACCCACCTCAATCTGTTAGCTAAAACCTTGGACAAAACCTTATACACACTGCCTACTAAGCTGATAGGCCTAAAATCTTTAATATTCAATGCATTGTTTTTTTTTTTGGAATCAGAGATAGAAACGAAGCATTCAGAGACCGTTAAAACTCTGAGCTCCTATGAAAATGATCAAAAAACGCCATGACATCTGTTTCCATGACACTCCAGCATTTTTGAAAAAAGGCCATAGTGAAACCATCTGGACCTGGGGCTTTATCACCCTCCATCTCTTAAAGAACCCTTACCACTTCCTCCTTAGAAAAGTCCCTCTCTAATTCAAGCCGCTCATCCTCTTCAATGCTAGTAAACTCTAATCCATCCATAAAAGGGCGTCAAGTATCTGTCTCAGAATACAAACTCTGATAAAAATGGACCACCTTAGACCGCACCTCTTCCTCATCCTCATAAAGGACACCATTCACCTCTATACCCCGAAGATAATTAGTTCTTCTATAGGAGTTTGCAACCCGATGAAAAAAGCGAGTATTATTGTCCCCCTCCTTCACAAATAAAATCTGGGACTTTTATCACCAAGAAATCTCCTCCAAAGAGGCAAGATGTGCAATCTCTCCTTTAATCTGAGTATGACGAGTTAGATCCTCATGAGAAAGGCCTAACAAGTCCTCCCTCGCATCCAAACCCAACAATTCCGATAAAAGACATTTCTTCCTAAATGCCAAGTCCCCAAACTCCTCCTTATTCCACTTTTTTAGGTCCTCTTTAAGAGCTTTTAGTTTACGACCCAAAATAAAGCTAGGAGAACCCGAAAAGCAATACCCATTCCACCATTGCCAAATCCTCTCTACAAAACCCTCTTTTTTCAACCACATATTCTCGAACTTAAAGGCACTCCAGCCTTTATTAACACTACCCGCCACCACCAATAGAGGGCAATGATCAGAAACTACACGAGGGAGAACCCTTTGAGACACGTTTCCAAAGTGATCCACCCAATCCACCAAAGCCAAGGTTTTATCAATTCTTGACATACAATCTGATCTCGAATCTCTAAACCAAGTAAACGAAGCCCCTTCAAGGGGTAAGTCCACAAGGTAATTAGCCTCAATGAAGTCTGAAAAAGCAAACATAGATGGACTAAAAGCCTCACAACCAAATCTCTCACTCGGATATTGAATGGTATTAAAATCTCCAAAAACACACCATGCTGTATTCCACCTGGAGTGCATCCTTGAGAGTTCTTCCCACAGAGCACCCCACTGAGTATCCTCATTAGGCCCATACACTCCTGAACAAGCCCAAACAAAATCATCTACAACCCCCTTGAATAAAACATTAACAGAATACCGCCCAATAGCACAATCAACTTTTTCAAAAACTCTCTTGTTCCAAACTAGTAACACCCCCCTGCAGTATTGACTACATCTAGAACAACCCAATCTAGAAAAGGACTACCCCAAAGGCTTCGAACAACAAAAGAGTTTAAAGAGGATAGTTTAGTTTCTTGAAAGCAAACTATATCACACTTCCACTCCTTGAGAAGATTTTTACATACCTCTCGCTTCTGAGGATTATTTAATCCCCTAACATTCCAAGATAGCAGCCGTAAACTCATTTAAAACTAGTAATCGCCCCCGTACCTACTGAGAGGTCTTTGTTCCTCCCCTTAGATGCTACCCTATCATAATTAATAGAGGAAAACAATCCTTTGAGTTCCCTAAGCCCTTTCTGCTTAGAGTTCACATTACCGTTAGAAAACCCAACACTAACAACATCAACACAGTCTTGTTCAAGAAGACGAAACAAAGCCAGACATTGATCTTCATGCTTCACAATAGGAAAACCCACAATTCTACAAAAAAATTTCATTTGACTACAAACCCATTTCGAATTTTCCTCCGCTGACCCCCGAAACTCTCCCTCACCATGAAAAAAACCACTAGGATTAAACACACTGTGCTTCCACTGACTCAGAATATGCTCAAGTCCATCCTGAAGCAACTTAACCCCACCCACTTGGCTCGGCAACACAGGCTCAGCATTAGGACTACTCCAATCTCCTCCCTTCTCACCTGAATCCACCATAAAGTCATCTCTCTCCAAAGCAGAGATCTTCTCCATTACCCATACCTGACAGAGGAGAAAAAGAATTATGGGCAGCATCGGCCTTACCGTCACCAGCTATCGGAGGATGGGATTGTACACCATCGCGCCGGAAAGTGCCCCACCGTCGTTGTCACTTGCACCACCGCACTTGCCGGCACCGCAATTGTCATTGGCACCGTTGCTGTCACTAGCGCTCCTCCCTTCTCACCGTCACCAGCTATCGGAGTATGGGTCATGACCCCCATCCTCCGATCGTTCACCACCGCACCAGAAAGCCTAGGAAAACACCCCACCTTCACAATCGCCGGCGCCACCGCTGTCACCAACGATCCGGAGACCTCCATTGTTCTCGCCGGAGCCGCAGCTGGCACCGGCGACCCAGGAAACTTCCGCGCGCTTCCTTTGGAGCTCTCCCCTCCAACCCATGAAGCCTGACCCTGAAAAGAATCTCTTAAGGCCACGGGTATGACCAAAGAGCCCTTAAGTGGAAGAACAAATTCCACGGGCTAGGCTTGAGCAAGCCCACCAGGATGTTTAAGAATTTCTGGCTCACCACTAAGGTTCTTGGGCCAACTGAAATCCTTTACATCCAAGTAAGTCACTAAACGTTTCCCGCCTTCAATTTTGCACACTCTTAGAGCCAAACAAGCAGAGGTCAGCTTAAAAGTACAGTCCGCGTGGGTCTGCCATTAATGACTGAGATTTTTCCTTTTAAAACTAAACCATTCTTTACATGGCCTCCAGGAATCCTGTTCTGCCCCAAAATAGCTCCAATTTTTTCAAAATTCCTAAACTTTCGCTAATGCCCAACAACAGACAAAAGTTTCCCACTTCGGTTACCACCAGTAGACTGACCACCTCCACCACCACCATTTTTGGAGGGTGCTTCAACCATAGGAACTGGTTTAACACCAGTGAAAAAATCCCTCATCTCCCTCTGAAACAGAGACCAACTTGCACGGTTGGAGCTTGCTGATATCATAACACACCCTCAACGAGCCGCCAAAGTATTCAGCTATGACCACAAAAACACCAGCCTTATTCGACCTCCCACAAAATTCCAACAATTTATTATTATCCCAAAACCGTTTGCACAAAGAAACTTTCCCCGGAACCTAATCACGAATATCAGCAAAATAAGAAAGGATCCACTCCAATCCTTTATGACCTACCCAGATAGTATGCTTGACATGCCGGCTGCTCTCATGAATAGCATATGAATCATGTCGCCCACCATTGAAAGAAAAAGAGAAAAGCTTTGCATCAATATGAAAAAGAAACTGACTACCCCCCTGAACCAATACCATGGGAGGGGTAATAAGGTTTGAGGCTGGTTTAGTATCATTTATAGGTAGGGAGATAACAATATCAGTTTTAGGTAGAGAGATAGCGGGTAACTGTGGAGGTGTAGGCACAGAAAGCTTAATAGGCAATGTGGATGGTTGTAAAGGGTGTGACGGTGGGCAAAAGCTAGAAGGGATAGGGGGATGACAAAAGGTGTATGGAGGTAAACCAAAAGGTGGGATTTGAGGTGTAAAAAGAAAAGGATAGGGAGAGAGGGAAGGAATCTGTGGAACAGCCGGTGGTAGGAAGGGGAAGAGAGAGGGAGTAGGGGAGGGTTGATGGTGAGGGTGAGGGTGGGGGAGGGGTGTGGGAGGGATAGGAGTCATTCTCATGAGTATAGCATGTGGGAGGTAAAAGGTAAATCATGATGCGATTGATTTTGCAAAGAGCAAGTACATCAGAGCAACAAAATTTCCAAAAAAACAAGTTATGGATGACCATGACTTAGGAAAAAAGTGTGAATGAGGTCAGTTTAAGTAAAAGTCAATTTAGACTGAATACTCAATATATAAATATATATATATATATAGTCAATGTGACTGAGACGTCGATGCTAAGCTTGTTATTTCACTATCCTATTTTTCTCGCATCAAAGAAAGAGTACATGCTTTTGACTGCAATTACCCACATTCTTTTTGGCTTCCTCTAAGTCCTTTTTGTGCCTGTATTGCTCTTTGCAAAAACATATCTGCTATGTTTACCTCATTTGCATTTAATGCTGTGTTTAACTCCTCATCATTGGCCATTGCAAACATTTCTAATCAGATCCATTGTTGCTTTACCACTAACAATCTCAGTAGTCTTCCCTTTGGTTCCTAGATTTTCACAAAGCAATGTAATGGAAAATAATATTGATTCCTGTTGCCCTAGATGGAAAACTAAAATGTCTAACAGAACATATGATACTAGTGGTATTGAGACTATTAAATCTCTAACAATTATAATTATGCTGATAAGTATCCTCTACTAATGTTATTGACAAAATACCATTTCTTTTCTTTTCTTTTCTTTCTTTTGGGAATTCCTAGAGGTTGTGTCACAGTCAACAAGAGCATGTATGTGCAGCAACATAAACTAACCCTCATTTGGTTTTGATAGACATGGAAAGGGGGTCTACAGCAAAGACAATTAAGTCCAGTCCTTCTTACTTAAACAAGTTTTTGTTGGGTGCGCTGCACCATGTTCCAGCCCACACTTTGTCTTAGCTCATTTAATGAGCTTGTTGGACAAGTGCTGAGAAGTCAGCAAAGTGAAATGGGTTTGCTGGAGAAGCTTGTCCAAAAGAGAAGAGTTAGATTCATCTTTTCCTCAATTATGTACAAAATTCCAACAACATTTATAAAGGGATGTACAAAAGTCAAGCCACATAAATGATTATGTGATGTTAAACTTGTGAGACACGTTGGAAGGAAGAAAGAAAAGAAAGAAGTAAAAGGCAAGGTCATTCAGCTAAGGGAGAGCTGAAATTGGTTGAAGCTAAGTCAAGATAAGTTGGTTTGCATTTAATGTGACTTGATGTGAAAAGTGTGAAAGGGAGTAAGAGAAAATACACAGTGAGGAAGAGAGAAGTGAGTGAAAAGAAAAAGAGAGTTTTTTTTTTTACTCAAGTTGTATCTCTAAGTGTTGTAATTTCTATTTTATATAGTGAAATTATTCGGAGTTTGTCCCGTGGTTTTTCCCTTTAAGGAGAAAGGATCTCCACGTAAATATTTGTGTTCTTGTGTGGTTGTGCTTCCGTTGTACTTGCTAAAATTTATTCTTAGTTATATAATTTTTCCCAACAAGTGGTATCAGAGCATAGATTCGATTGGGAGCAATGGCCAGAGAAGAAGGAAAGACATCAAGAATTAAGAAGTTTGACGGTATAGACTTTGGCTATTGGAAGATGCAGATTGAAGATTATCTGTATGGGAAAAAATTACATCTTCCTCTTTTGGGAATGAAACCAGATAGTATGGAAGAAGAAGAATGGAGCCTTCTTGATAGACAGGTGCTAGGACTTATACGATTAACTCTAACAAGATCAGTTGCACACAACGTTATGAAGGAAAAGACCACAGTGGATCTGATGAAGGCCTTGTCTAGTATGTATGAAAAGCCTTCAGGTAACAATAAGGTGCATCTGATGAAGAAGTTATTTAATCTGAAGATGGTGGATGGTACTCCTGTGGCTCAACATCTGAATGAGTTTAACATCATCACAAATCAATTTTCCTTTGTGGAGATTGTCAGTTGGGAGGCCATGAGAATGGCAGTAAGCAATTCTGCAGGAAAAAGCAAACTCAAATATGATGATATTTGAGATTTGATTCTAAGTGAGGAGGTTCACAAAAGAAATGCTGGTACAAACAATGCACAAGATCAAGCTCTTGTTATGGAGAACAGGGGCAGAAATAAAAGCAGAGGGCTTGATGATCGGGCCAAATCTAATGACAGGTCACAGTCAAAAGGTAGATCTCAGTTTAAAGAGATGAGAGAATGTTTCCATTATGGGAAAAAGGGTCACATAAAAAGAAACTGCTGGCATTGGAATAAAGAACAAACTGAAGAGAAAGATTAAAAAAATGATGATGAGAAGAATACTGCAGCAGTTGTGTTTCATGAGGATGTTTTGATACTCTCTCTTGAAGAGCAAAAATGTAAGCATGTTGCTAAGAATGATGTTGAGTGGGTTGTTGATTCAGCAGCTTCCCACCATGTTATCCCCACAAAAAGGTTGTTCAACACATACAAAGCAGGCGACTTTGGTGTTGTGAAGATGGGTAACTCTAGTTATTCAAAAATTGTGGGAATTGGTGATGTGTGCATCAAGACAAATGTTGGTTGCACGTTGATATTAAAGGATGTGCGGCATGTTCCAGATTTAAGGATGAATGTGTTGTCTACTTTGGCTTTGGATTGAGCGGGTTATAGTAACCATCTTGGCAATGGAAGACGGAAACTTTCTAAAGGATTATTGGTTATTGCAAGAGGACGTGCTTGTTGTGGTATGTACAGGACTCATGTGAGGGCTTGTAAGAAAAAGTCCAATGCAGTCAAAGTTTTTGAGAAAACTCCACAGTTGAGAGTTGATATTAATGGGGTTGCAGCCAAGAGAGTAAAATTCTCTCTACTTGAAAGTGATTTAAATGAGAAAGTGATATTTGATGAAAAATATCATGATACTAGGAAGAATGATGAAGTGAAAGATTGTGAAGGTCTTGAGCAGGGGGAGCCAAGAAATTGGATTAAGGATATCCAAAGTGAAATAAATTCTTTGAGAAAGAAAGGTATTAATTTTGATGAAATTTTCTCAGTGTTAGTGAAGATAAGAAGGTTGAGTCTAGTGTTGACTTGGCCGGAATGAATTCTAACTGAAGAGTTGGATCGAAGATCTCCATCGTAGTGGGCTGGAGGGGGAGATTGTTGGGTGCGCTGCACCATGTTCCAACCCACACTTTTTCTTAGCTCATTAAATGAGCTTGTTGGACAAGTGCTGAGAAGTCAGCAAAGTGAAATGGGTTTGTAGGAGAAGCTTGTCCGAAAGAGAAGAGATGGTTGAAGCTAAGTGAAGGGATGTACAAAAGTCAAGCCACATAAATGGTTGAAGCTAAGTCAAGATAAGTTGGTTTGCATTTAGAGGCCGTTTGGATTCCACTAAATCCGGCATCTGCGTTTTCAAAGTTTTACGTTTTCCTCTTCTTCTTTTTTTCTGCATTTGTTGACTTTGGGGTGCAAAATTTACTGTTATGAACAGTGTATGTACTGTTCACACTGTGCATACACTGTTCACATATTAAAAAAATATTAAAAATGGGTCCCACGGTACTATTTACACATTTAAAAATTATTTTGTTACAGCGTTTTCAATTTTCAATTTTCAGTTTCAATAACAATAAGTTCAATCCAAACAGACCCTTAATGTGACTTGATGTGAAGAGTGTGAAAGGGAGAAAAGAAGGAAAAGATGAAGAAATAAAGGTAAAGGTCATTCGGCCATTTGGGTAGAGGGGAAAAGAAGTGAAGTCCCAAGAGTGTGGTGAGGACTAGGTGCAGTCTTGAAGAGCTGCGTGAGTGAGAGCAAGCTAGAGAGAAGAGAAAAATAGAGAGAGTAAGAGAAAATACACAGTGAGGAAGAGAGCAGTGAGTGAAAAGAAAAAGAGAGTTTTTTTTTTACTCAAGTTGTATCTCTAAGTGTTGTTATCTCTATTTTATATAGTGAAATTATTCAGAGTTTGTCCCGTGATTTTTTTCTTCAAAAAGAAAGGGTTTCCACATGAATATTTGTGTTTTTGTGTGGTTGTACTTCCGCTGTGCTTGTTAAAATTTATTCTCAGTTATATAGAATTTTTCCCAACAGTTTTTAGTAACAAAAACTTTATCTTGTTTGTACTTTTCATTTGAAAAGCAAGTAGCAACCTTGTATTAAAAATTAAGACCCCGAGTTCTCCTCGTAAATAGATTTTTATGGTTGTTATGCAATTTAAGCGTGCCCATTTCATACATGATCATAGCATATATTCAATTTTGGTGAATAACAAACCAAACTTGAATATGGCATTTCCATTGTCATGAGTCCAGAATTCACTGTGACCTGGTAAGATACTGTAACAACTTACAGCACCACGTGGCATTTACAATTAATACCAGCAAGTAATATGTGCAAAAAATTCGACAGCACCATTAGTTAGAATGATACTTATATAAGTATATTCACTCCAAAATTATTCATCAATTCACCTCCCTAGTTCTATATCTAGTCAAAACTTTAAGCATCATTACGCTCACTGAGAAAACTAGGCCCCGTTTGGTATAGTATTTTAACATCATGTTTTCAGTTTTTAAACAACATTATACGCATTTGCACACACTTTTTCACCAATATATATTTCAAAAAAATACAAACAACGTTACTAAAACAATGTTACCAAACGGCCCCCTAGTAACTAGAAGCAAAAACAATGAATTTAGGAAATTGGGTAATGAATGTGATGAACCAACCTCGTATTCTCTTTGCTGAGCTTGCATAGAGGCCTCTGCTTTTGCATTGGCAAATCTCTACTGCAGATAATGGTTGTGAAGCAATCTGAGAGTATGTACATTTTCCCGCTGGGTCGAAACTTTCTTTACCTTCCTAGTATCATTCCCAGCCCCCAACGACTTTGCACCAGGCGGCGGGACTGGAGGCAGAGAGAGGCCTCCACTCGTCTTCACAGAGTTTGTGTTTGGTTTGGGGAGAGCAAAGTTTGATGGCTTTTCACCACCACCACCACCACTTGATAATGGCAAATTCATCGAACGAGAACAAGGCGATGGAGCAGAGAATTTCAAAGAATCACTGCTTCCATTAACACCCCCTATTGGTAGAGCAATTTTTCTCAGACATCAGTCTATCTGCCTCGGGCACTGAAGACCGGAAATCAGGAAGAGAGCGAGCCGTGCAGTTTGGGCGTAGATTGTGATTAGTCACATCGGAAGAATCTGAAGGTTGAGCTGATATTGACAATGACAAGCCGCTCGATTGCAAAAGCTTGGCCGCGGCGGTGCCCGTGGCGCTCATATTGGTGGTAGATCGTCTGAATCTGGATGCTATTGTTGTACCAATTGTAGAGACAGTAGGCGTGTCCGGCCTTGAAGGCGTGTTGAATTTCCCGGAGCAAGTTTTTGAAGGCGGTTCGGCTCTGTTTCCACCTCTGTTTTCTTTGAAAAGCTTCACTACAGAACGCTGTAGTTTCCTCTGAGCTGCTTTGCACTGAGGGTCCAGCTCCGAGTTTTGGATCTGAATCGACTCAGTGACAGAAGGCCTGTTCTCGTCATCGGAACTGTACAATGGCTCCATGTCCAGATGCCGCCGCCGCTGCCTATGCGCCGAGGTTGACCGCTGCGGCTGCTGCTGCTGATGATGATGATGCTGATGCTGATGCTGTTGTTGTTGGTGTTTAGAAACGGGCGATGAAACGAGAGGAGACATGAACCGAGAGCTGACCTCTCTCACCCTCGGCCGCCGTTGAGTTGGCGGCGGAGGAGGCGGAGGCGGAGGAAGAAGAGGCGACTCCGCCATCGTGGTGGTGACTTCCGGCTGATGTTGGTCTTGCATCAATTCATTCATATTTTTTTCAGGTTTAGGGTTTGGGCGAAATTGAATAGAATCCAAACTCCAAAAATCACACTGGCATATACTTGTGAATAAATTGAATAATCGGATCGGATCGGAAAGTCAAAGTAAAACCTGAAATGAGATTTGACCTCTGTCGGGTCGGGTTTCGGGTCATAGTAAACCTGACCCGAACCGACCCAATATCAGTCCTGAATCAGATGGAAGACCCTATATGACTGAGGTGTTTACCGGATTAGGGATATCAGAGAGAGACAGAGAGAGAGATAAAAGAGAGAGAACAGTGTAGCGGTGTCCTCAAAAGGAACATTAAAAAAAAAACTAGCCGTTGGCTGTGAGGATAAGTTCCTAACGGTTCTATTTTTCAAATTGAGGGGGGGCATGCCATGTATTACACATCAATCTATCTGTCTAAAATATATTCTAAGTTGTAACCATTTCTTGTAATACCCACAAAGGAGAAATCTTTCCACTCCTGGTCACTAGAGGGGTATTTCTCTAGGTAACTCCTCTCATATGGTGTCCATTCTACTCATGAATTGACTGTTTTGCTTTTGTTTATTTTCGGCAGTATATTTGTATAGTAATTATTGAATAGATATAATTTTTGATCATTTTTATAGTAAATATGTTATAAAAGACTAAAAGCTTGTTTATTTCAAAAATTCGTTAAAAAAAAGGTGAAATTTTTTCAAGCAAATCTCAAATGCTCTCAATTTAACATGCTCTAACTCCACCTACCACCTTGAACTATTTTTTATAAGTTTTTTTTTTTAAAAAAAAAGTTTCAACCTATGGCGTCCGCTCCTAATGATAGTTTTTTATCATCAAACTAAAACATCAATCAGTTTTTGGTATAGGCGAGGATTGAACCCCAAATCTCTTATACAACTATCAGAGATTTTACTAGTTGAATTAACTAGAACCCACTTTTATGAGTTGATGCAATGAGAAGATTTTCAACTTATTCCAACTCCACCTGTCACCTTGTATTGGTTTTTTTTGGGTTTGGTGACAAGGTCTACAACTTGACCCAACCCACGCTATCAATTTTCGATAGTTTATTAAATATATTTTTTAAATTGGTTAATATGGTTCTTCTTGGATTTTGAGATTTTATTTATTTATTTATTATTAAAAGATAGAAACTTGAATTTTGAGATCTAGTATTTTTTTTAAGGGAAATTTTGAGATTTAGTTTATTTGTTGTTTGGTTTATTTTGATATTTTGATATTTGGGTTCTAGTTGAATTAACTAGAACCCACTTTTATGAGTTGATGCAATGAGAAGATTTTCAACTTATTCCAACTCCACCTGTCACCTTGTATTGGTTTTTTTTTGGGTTTGGTGACAAGGTCTACAACTTGACCCAGCCCACGCTATCAATTTTCGATAGTTTATTAAATATATTTTTTAAATTGGTTAATATGGTTCTTCTTGGATTTTGAGATTTTATTTATTTATTTATTATTAAAAGATAGAAACTTGAATTTTGAGATCTAGTATTTTTTTTAAGGGAAATTTTGAGATTTAGTTTATTTGTTGTTTGGTTTATTTTGATATTTTGAAAAATCATTTTTGACAACTTTGTTCAAGGTTTTTAACTGACAAAGGTCAAACTATAATGATGTAAAAATTACTATTTCCGTCCCAGTTTATTTGTCCTCTATTCCATTTTGAGATGTCTCAAAATATTGTCCTATTTCTAAAAATAAAAATTATTAGTTTACTAACGTTCCTATTATACCCTTACTTCATTTTCAAAACTACTTGACAAGAAAACTTACTAATATTTAAAAAAATCAATTTAATTGGGGCACCTTTTTAGTTGTCTCCTTAAGAATAACTTGTTTTTAAGAGAGGTGTTACGTCTACAATATTTTTACAACAAATCATGGGTGGTTAGTTATTATTGGTTCAAATTTGAATTTAGTACTGAGATTACTTTTTTAACCCAACAATAACAATCAATAACAACCTGCTACTTAATATTTGTTGTAAAAATGTTGTAGACATATCATTTCTCTTTTTTTTTAAAGCTGATAAATTTATTTAAGGGTAGTTTTGTAAACTTATACATTTTTATAAGAACAGACAAGATAATAAATGATGTTCCCTTAAAAAGTTTGACTTTTCAAACAAGACAAACAAATTGGGACGGAGGGAATAATTTTTTTTTTTTTTTAGAACAATGTCAAAATTAAATTTAATCATTAATTAATATGAAAATAAATGAAATAAAATATTCTTGATTGAAAATTTAAAAAATATTTTCTTAAATTATTTAAACAAGTTTGTACAACATGACAATATCTTTTAAAAATCCAAAATATTTATGCAACTAAAATAATTTAAACCTATCAATACTCTTTTTTTGAACGCATAGAAACCATATGAATAAAGGCATGTACAATTAAAAAATAAATCATTTGAATTTATTCTCTAAAAATGTACAATTGAATTGAATTTTCCTTAACATTTTTTAAAAAGAAACTAAAAATGTCCTTATCAATTTGACATTGATTGTGAATGAGAAACTTTCGGTTAATAAAACTCAATCATCCTCAAAATGTTCAGTAAAATTACTGAAATGTCTTAGTTATGCCCTCCACCACCAAAGCACATTCTAACCAATTACATGGGATTGTTCATGTTGAAATATATTTGACTTGCTCAGAAGAATTAACATCAACTTGAAAGTTGTATGCTTACATTTTCTTATAATCAATGAAATTTAATGTTTGTCATGGTTTTTTTTTTTTTTTTTTTAATTTTAATTTTAATTTAGTTTTGATACATACAAAATCAATTGTGAAAACTAGCACTTATCGCTCTAGTTATGTGAGTTCTGTAAAATTCTCCTCCTCATGATTTCCACTTGAAAGAGCTCATGTCAATTACTTAACAAAAAGTTAGTTGCTTTATCCTAATTTACGAATTACCATGAGATGAGGTAAGTTTTAAATAAAGTAGTTCAATAGATGAGGTAAGTTTTAAATAAAGTAGTTTTTCATAGGGTACTTAAGTTTCTAATGTACTTGGATTTTTTGATAATCAGAAGGGGGCAGAGGCGACCATATGTGACTTACTCTCCAGGGTGTGATCTAATAGGGGCACCTCCCGTTAGAGAATGTTGAATTGAGCCATAACTACTGTGACGGGGGTGCCACAGACCTCACCCTAACACCCCAAGAAAGCTAGTGGATGAGGTGTAATGCATGCTAGGAACCCACCCTCACATCACATGGTACCCGCCACGACTCGAACAAGGGACCACATGCATGCACGCGGGATCTCACACCACTGGGCCACCTCTCTTGGGGCTAATGTACTTGTATTAAGTTTCAACATAGAAATACTCAAATATTTATTGTAAGGGTATGGAGTATGGTTTGAAGGCAATGGCATTGAATTTGGCCTTAAGTCAAACATGGCTACTGTCTAGAAAGAATGTTAATATGTACTTATAACTGGAAGCTCAATGTTTGCCATGTAAATCACAAAATGTAGAAAATGAAACTGAGAGTGAAGAGAAACTGGTTTCACTAACCTCTTATGTTTTTCTGTATGAATTTCTACGTATATTTGTGGTGTGTTCAATTAATTTTTTTATGGCTAATCTAATTTGTTGGAATTTTTACAAAAATATAGGCAATTTTAGGCCTGGTGGTGCAGATTGTTATATGATTGATTCACATATTAGCTAGAAGAAATCTGCAAAGACGTAATCTTCTCTCTTTTTTTTTTTTTTTTGCCCTAATTGTTATATCATGTAAATTTTGTTTAACAACGATTAGCACCAAAATTATTCTATGCTATTTTCAATTTTGTTCTATTTTCCAAACTCATCAGAAACCCAATTCACTTACCAACAAAAAATAAAATAAAATAACCAAATTCACCCAATTGCCTGAAAATCAAGAATTCACATACCCCAGACCAAACGATTTAAAATTTGGAGGAGGTTCAGGCAATAAATTAAAGCTTTCTTTTTCTTTATTTACAATGTAGAGAAAGGGTCAGCGCTCATGTTCAACCTATGTTTTGCAATGACAAAATCAAAGAATGGAGTAATTTAATAATTGGAAATGTTAACGAATGCTCTAAGAGCATTGATGTGGAAACTATTTTCGGAAATATTTTATGGGAAAACGGTAAAGCAATTAATTTTGTTGACAACTTTTTATATTTCTCATAAAAGTGATGTCAAAACTTTCCTAATATGGTTTATTAACAATTGTCATAAGGGCAACCGTTAACATGGCCCAATTATAAATATGATAACATTTGAGTCTTAAAAGATAAGACCATGACATACAAGCACAAAATTTGCCGAGAGTAGGACAAATAATTATTGTTTCAGAATGAATAACATACAACTAATGAATGAAATAATTTGATTTACAAGGTTGGGATGGATCTGAATTCTGTGAGAGGTAACAATTTGATTTAAAAAATATTACTACTATTGCTCAGGTATACGACTAATTACATAAGACAAAATTTAGGTACAGTACGTTAGGTGTTGTTCCTCAGGTTCCCATCTTAAAATTTAGCTATATGGCTACTTAACTAAAAAATACATTTCTATCCCATGAGAAAAAATCCACATGGCAAAATCTTAAGAGAGGAACCTAAGGAACAGCACCTAAGTACGGTACCTAAGTCTTGCCCAATTACATAAATAGTTGATTGTTTGAGAAAGCCCACTGAAATTGATCCCTAGATAAAAACATGATCAAAATAACCTAAAACCTCCGCCTAAAACCAAGGAACTAAGTGACTGATTCCCTCATCTGTTTATTCTTTCAATAAAATTTAGGAACTAACTAGTTTTTTTATCACTCTGTTCATCCCATGGCAAATTCCCTCATCATTGCATCTGATACTAATTACTCCTTGCTCTGCATAGGTTCATGCTATTCAAATTTACTTTGCATGAAATCAATTAATTGTGAAATTATCATTTCTGCGGGAGGTCTCCCTCATCTCACAACAAATATGAATCCCTTTGTGGGACTCACACCTATGAGAGGAGAGAGGTTTCCTCCCGTAGGAGTAAATAATTTCTTGTGTTCCATGTGACTTTTAGTCTTAGCATATTATATGTTTAATCGATTTCAAAACTTGGGGCTACTTTATAATAAAATTGTGCTCCCATGTTTTCCCACAAGCTAGATTAGCTTTTTATCGGAGACATTTTTGCAAATAAAAGATAGATGTAATAGTAATGCGAACATTTTTTTTTTTTATGCGAAGTAATGCGAACTTGAAATGCAAGTGATCCAAATGTGTATGTAAGATTTAAATTTGCATATGTGGTAAAAGTTGTTGAATCCAGTATTTACAAATCCATTTAATGGTACAGGCCACAATGACATCAAACAAAAAATGGCCAACTGTACTACTAGTACTACCATCCATGTTATAGTTAAATGTCTCCTTCATATGACCTTCACAATTTTACAGCTGTGTTTTAGTAAGTAGGAATGCACAAAGTTGATAATGATGTGTCCATCCATTTTGGCGGTTAACCTACTCAGCTCTCTCTTGTATGCATTTTCGTAATTATCTACAAATATTTGGCACCAAATGCCTAACATCAAAACAAAGCAATTCTCAATAAACATTAATTCTTAGGCCCGAAGCCCCAAAGTTTTTTTTTTCATACAATCAAATCTTGGGCTTTCCAAGACTCAAAAGTTTTCACAAAAAAAGAAAAAGAAAAACTTTGGGCCTAAGAGCTCAATTACATTTTCATTGGTCCCAAAATATCAAGAACCTTCTTCAACTGATAAGTGCTTTTTGAAATTAACGCTTGAAAGCCCAAAATCATTGATAAAGAAAGAAGTCCTTTGAATTTAATTTCTTGGCCTGCATGCCCAAAGTTTTTTAAAATAATAAAATTTTCAAAATTGGGTCCAAAATCCAAAATGTCTTTTCAACAATGCCCTGAAGGCAAGATTTTCAAAAATGCCCCCACAACCAAATTTTGAGGGAAAGACTTATTCCATTCACAATTATACAATTTCAAATGCCCCAATTTCAAAATTCCTCATAATCAAATCAAGTGTTTTCATGAACCATACAAAGATTTTAAAAAGAAAACTTATGAGAATAGTGGTTATTCAATTATTCCATTTCAAACGAAAGAGGTAAAACACCATAAGTGGTTATAAAACCTCATTCTCACATTCAATTCAAATCAGTTTCAACTTATATCAATTTCAATTTCCGTCATTTCACACATGATAGTGCCTGCTATTAGGATTATCCATCGCCATAATGCATGTAAAACAATCGAAACATGTGAATTTTTTTACATGTCAAAACATGTGAAAAAAGATAGCATTAGATAGGACACAAATAAGAAAAATATGCATGTGACTTTTGACTACTTTAAATAGTCTTGTAAGAATGACTCCAAAACCTATAAAATGACCCCAATGGATTTGCATGTAACTTTTGACCACTTTGTTTTGCCATTTTAAAACTTGAAATTGATAAATCAGGAAATCTGAGAAAACCTTAAAACATTGACCAATAGCCAAAACCCACTTAAAACCACATTGATCAACCAAATTTGATCAAATCAAATGGTCCTGGAACCAACTCTGAAGTTTGACCAAATGATTGACCAAGTTTGATCGACTTTGATGAAGTTTTGCAAGATTTGACTGCACTCTATTCTCACAATCTAACCGTCTGATTGTAATTATACTTTACAAATACAAATATTTCACTACATTTTGCCAATCCAATGGTTAGATTTTGGATCTCAGTTTGTCACATGATGGCCACGTGTTGTTACACCTACCCATTAAGAAACTATGATTAACCTTGTTCACACAATCCAACCATTTAATTAAGATCGAAATTTGCCAAAACCAATATCTTACCCCACTCTTTCAATATAATAGTCAAACTTTGAATATGAGTTTGGTGCATAATGGATGCATGTCGTTGTCTCATATATTGATAAAAACTACCAAATAACCAATAATAACTACTAAAGCCTCCAATATGACTGAAATACTCCTATCAAAGCTAGGAAATGACCGAAATACTATAAACTTCTAAAGTAACCAAAATACAAACCAAAACCTACAAAATGACCAAAGTGCCCTCAAAGCTTCAAAATGATCAAAATACATTTTACTTTTGAAATGACCAAAATAGCCTTTAAGTACTTGGAGGGTCTTGAAAGCTAGAAAATGACCGAAATATCCATAAACTTCTAATCAACCAAAATACAACCCAAGACCAACAAAATGACCAAAGTGCCCCTTAAAGTTTCAAAATGATCAAAATACCTTCTTACTTCTGAAATAACCAAAATAGCCCTTAAGTACTTGGAGGGTCTTGAAGTACGTTTTTGTGTAGTTTATAAAATTAAGAAAAAATTCTAGAGTTTTAAGACAAAATTGAGGAAAATTCACCATTCAAAGAAAATAACCATTTTTTACGGCCATATGTCTGTTGGAAATGACCTTTATTGTGACGGATTTACCTTACTGTCGCTAATACCTTCTTTTCTTAAGAAAATTTTAACTATTAACAACAACCAAAAATAAGGGCACGAATTCCCCCTTTTAAAAAAATCACCAATGTTGACAGCTTAGGTCCATCGCAAATATTACATATTGGGAGGGATCCAACTCCATCACTAATACATTCTTTCTTTTAAATAAAATTAACTATTTACGATAGTCAGCATGTTTGTCGCAACACAAACTCAATTAGAAAAATAAAAAAATTAATTGCGATGGATAAATGTTGTCACAAATGTGTGAAAAGTAAGGGGAGAATTTTCCCTCCAAAATATTTTACCATTTGCAATGGCTTCATGTTTGTCACTAATACATTCTTTTATATCATAAAAAATATATATTTTGTATTTTCGACGCACAAAAGCTGTCACAAGTATTAATAGTTCTGACGGTTTTTCTTTGGTCGTTGTAAATAATACTTTATTAGCAATGAACATTTTTATGCCTTTGTAGAAAGTAAGGCAGGAACACTTCTCTCCAAAACAGAGCATACTTTCGACAAAAATAATAGGCATTTTTGACAGACTTATTTTGCCATCACAAATGTTTTAATATTTGACGAGCAATAATCAACGAAAGAGACTTGTCGTTGAAAAAACTAGTTTTTACGATGGCTTTTTGTTGTCGTCGAAAAAGTTTCGTCACAAACAACAATCTTTTTTGTAGTGATATTCATATAATATTGTACATCTTACTCCCATTTATTGAGGTGCATTTAATAAACTTCTATACAGTCATCAATTGCTGCGAAAGAGAGAGAGAGAAGTTATTGATGGATAAGACACAAAAAACTAAATGGTTCCAATAAAACTAACAATTCGCTATGCATTGTTGAGTTACATAGTTCTGGATGGCAATGGAACACTCTTGCGGTATTCTGCAAGTGCCCACAATGGAAAAGTGTTTCTATATATTGGATAGTGTAACATGCAGTTCTTGAAGAAGACTCCAGTGGTTTCCTATCATAACATGTGATAAGTGGTCAGAGAGTATTGTAAGCAAAATAGACTACATATTTTAATTTTCCTTTCTCCCCTTTCTACCTAAATTCTGAAATAGAGAGTCATTCTTCAATAATTTTCCTTACGGCAATAATTGAAAGTAAAACTAAAGCATTGTAAGTAAAAATAAAGCATAATATACTACATGTTTTAATTCTCCTTACTCCCACTTCTATCTGAATTCTGAAATAGAAAGTCATGCTTCAATAAGTTGGGTCTCTATGCAAACTACTGCAAAATTTACTAGACAAGGGAAAAGCTATTTTCCTTAGTGCAATTTTTCTTGTTAATATCTTCTTTTTTCTTTTCTTTTTTATTTTTTTCTTTTTTATTTTTTATTTTTATGTTGTTTGAAGCTATGCCAAATAAGAGTATACCTGTTGAGGGAAATCACCATCTTCCATTTGAGAATTGATTATCAACTTTGCTGCGCGATGTAGAGGTTTTGGGTCTATTTTAGCCTATTACAAGTAAAATGGTATCTATTAGAACTATTCAAGAAAAGCATATGATACCACAAAATGTAATAAACCGTTTTTCAACAACAGACTAACCTGTCCAGCATGAATAAGTCCCATCATTGCCCATGCAGTTTGTACCAAATTTGATCGATTTCCTTCTAAAGGTACATATTCCTATATAATTAAACATAAAGAGTTTGTTATTTTAACTTTTTGTCAAAGATATTATATAGAACTAGTCACATATCCACGAGAATATGTCATTATTTTTTAATGGCATATAATATGTTATCTATTTTCTAAATATTCACAAGATAATATATTACCACCAATCATCTGTAACAAAATATTTTTCTCATGTCATAATGATGATATCTTATTTTTATTTTCTAAAATATTTTTTTTATTTTCTAATTTTTTTCACATTAATTGTGTAACATCTAAAAGCTTTTCTCTATGAACTTAGTTCATCTAGAGGAATCACGATAATACTTTTCTTACTTTTTTTTTCCTTCTACATATATATGTTTTTTTATTTCTATTTTAACATATATAATGAAAGATATTAATTATGAAAAGATAAAAAATCATAAGGCTTATAGATTGGTGAAGCCCTACCTTGTTTGGGCATGAAAGATAGCTTTCACCCCAACCACCATCATCTTTTTGTGTTCTAAGTAGAAAATCAACAGCTTTGCGAATAGTAGGACAATTGTGGTAAGTCTTGCCAGCCGCAGCCAATCCACCTAGTGCAAACCATGAACCATAGATAAAACAAATTCCCCAAAATCCATACCTGTAGGGAAGATTCATCACGTAAATTATTCTGTAGTAAATACATCTATATAGAGCCAAAATAATAATTATAATAATACATATTTAGTGAACCATACCATGAACCATCAGGCATTTGTGTGTCTTCAAGGTATTTAACTGCATTTCTAATGGAGCTGTCAATCTCTCTCTTCCTATGCTTTGGGTGCAACTTCTTAAACAAAACAAAAGCTTGGATTGTCGATGCAGTGCACTCAACATACTCATGCTCGACAACAATATCCTCCAAGAATTCTACGGGGTTAAGCAACTGAGAGGGAAAAAATATACATGATTAATTTTTCACAAATATATGAAACAACAATCAAGGCTCAGTTCCAAAATTTGTGAGGATCAACTATGGATCCTCAATAGACTAGTAAGTTTCGACAGCCACATGTATTTTTTTTTTTTCAATAAATATATTTTAACTAAAGCCATATGACTCATATGTTGTTTTACTTTCTTAATTGGCATGTCTTATTTTTTATTAATTCTATTAATATTATTTTATTGCACTCCCTTTTTTTATTCTCTCAACTTGAAACAACACATTTTTTTCTCATCAGTGCGCTAATTGCTCTCCTATAAACATGACCAAATAATCTAAAGTGTCTATCTCTCATCTTTTAATCAATAGGGTGATATTTATCCATAGGGGCCACTCTTATTGATGAAAAGATAATTACGCATTAATTTATCAACATAGATAATTTTAATTTATTTCCAAAAGACTTTTTCAACATCATTCCAATATGGTTAAGGTACTAACATCCAACCAAGGCCCAGCTCTAGCAGGCTCCCAAGCTGCAAAACCACCATTTTTACTCTGCATTGTTGACGTAAACATAGTAAAATAATTAATGAGGAAATAAACAAACAACTAAATTAAGAAAAATTAACAAAGTTCCTTCAAAGTGAATTTCACCACGCATAAAGAGTTGATTTTATTTTATTTTATTTTATTTTTTAAATAACAATAGAAAATACTAAAAAATAAAGATAATTCTAGGGAAGAAGCTTTAGAAATAAAAGTCTCTCTCAATTTGGATAGTTAATTTTCTTGTTAAAAATTGTTGATCCATTATTATGTGAGTTATTCTAGAACCACAACCTTTACCACACCATTGAAAACAACTATCTTATGTCAAACTGTGTCTGACTGCCTATCACTTTTTCTCCACCACTCACGGTTAGTCACATATTGTTAAGGACATATTTTATGTAATTGGCTAATTCTTTGACAAAATGCACTTTACTTGTAATTGGGTAGATCTAGGATGAGTTTAGTACTTCAAGAAACAAGAGTTCAAGTCAAGTATTAAAACCATGAAGATTGGACCAAGAAACAAGTGAAGAAAAGCTATTCATTAAAGCTCAATAGATATCTTGACAGAAACAGTATCTATTGGGATTTAAGAACGAAGCTCGACAAAAACTGAATTTGTCGAGATTTACGAAATCAGAATTTCCAGATCTGATTTTTGGCCCTAGCTAACATGTATGTGTAAGGTTTCTTTTCTCACAACCCTAAACATATATAAAGCTTATTTTAAAGGCCGTTATACATGAAGAACACATACAGAAAGTGACCTAGTGCCTTATTCTCTCTGCAAGAAGTTACTGCATCTTTTGTACCTTAAGGTTTTGTAACCAAGTACTTCTTGATCTTCATTGTCGATGAAGTGAAGAACTTTGCATCCAACAACATCTTCAAGTTGCTAGAGTTAGTCACGTATTGGGATCCATGCAAAAGGGTGGCATTCATATATTGAAGAGTTTAGAAGTTTTGAAGCAGTAGAAGGTTTTTACTGTAAGTTCATCTACGAGGATTGTAGAGTTTAGGAACAAATGTTTTGTACTAGATATGAAGCTTCTCTTTACTATAGTGAATTGCTTTTCGGGAAGGTTTTCCCCCCAGCTTTTTTATTGTAAAACTAGTTTGTTTCATTGGTTTTCCTAGGTCTGATATTTTGTCTTATTTACTTTTTCGTTGTGCATGATATTGACATGATATTAATATTTGTTTGTTTTGACAATGTTTACTTATAATAAATCTAATTAACAACTTAGGTTTAAAACTTGTTAATTCTATCAACCAGGGTCTAAATTTCCCAACAAGTGGTATCAGAGTGGACACACTCTGATTAGATTTTAATCATTGTTGTGTGATCCATTGACCCCTGTTGTCATGGATACTCTTGATTGTTTTGATTTGCATGATCTTATGTTGAATGATGATGATGATATTCAAGATGCCTATTGCAAGCTTTATAATTTTTTTTATGAAATCTCTTGAATGTTCTACAAAATTAAAAGCTAAATTTAAAAAGGTCAAACTTGGAAAAGATGATTTGATTGCAAAATTAGATGAAGCCAATAATTTGAATGAGAATTTTAAAAATGAATTTCATCTCAGGTGGACAAAATTAAAAGTTTGGAAGAGCAACTAGTTGAATCTAAATCTGAAGTTGAAAAATTAACTAGTGCCAAACTTGTTGTTAAGTCTAACTCAAAAGAAAAAGATTTTTATATTCCTCCATTTAAAAGGAATAATGAAGAGTTGAAGGGTAATTTTGCTAGGATAGACAAAGGTAAAAATTATGATGATAACGCTGAAGTTTCTAAACCTATGTCTAAAACTCCTCCTAGGTTGAAAGAAAAATATGAATTTGTCCCCACTTGTCATCATTGTCATATTGTTGGTCATATTAGGCCCAATTGTCCTAACTTAAGGTCTTTGTCAACCTCTAAGGTTAGACCTCCTTCTAGGACACGTGCCTTTTCATCTTCATGGCCAAAGACTCGTGCTGTGTGGATGATAAAGGAACCTAAGACTTAATTGCCTTTCTGTCTTTCTATTTTCCCCTGCTTTAATTCTTCCTATTTGGAGTAGGACTCTCTTTTGCTTGATTTCTTATGCTTTTGGAATCATGCTTTCATGCATTTGCATCTAGTTTTATGCTTTATAACTGTTTGCTTATTTTTGTTTGTTTGTTATTCAGTTTTTGTTTTGTTTATTTCAAAATACAAAAATTGAAAAAATCAAAAAAATACAAAAACAGTGTTTGTATATGTTGGTACTTGTGTACCTTTAATGGCCATTGAAACAAAGTTTCTAAACTTTGTATCTATTGTAACTTAGATGAGCATCTCAATACACAACTAAGCAAGTGAGCTTTGTGACTCGTAGTTGTGATGAGTACGATTAAGATTGTCTCGTAAATCTCATACTCATATCACTCTTTTTGACAGGAAAGACTAGAAAATCCTAAGAAAAAGGTATAAATAACCATCTCACAACTAAAGCCCGCCAATCATGTATAACATTTGTGTGCTTCAGCATAGCAAACTTGTGATGCTTTGGCTTACACAATTAGGTATTTCTTTTCTATTTTATATGTCTATGCATGCTATGCTTAAAAGAAAAATATACAAAGAAAAATAAAAGCAAAAAGAATCAAAATGCTTTTAATATGGTTGCAAGCGTGTTTCTAGAAGATATGGGAGTTATAGAATGTACCTCGAAGGTGATAGTTCTTATCAAACAGTTATAATTATGTGTGAGTGTATTTGATTTTCTCATGTCTCAAATCTTGATAATATGAGACACTTATGCACTCTTGCTTTGTTTCACACACAACACGCAAATTCTTTGCTACTCTTAATACATGTGCAGGTACAATGTGATTTGGCCATCACAAAGGATACATGTGTTAATATATGCTTGTTTGAGTAGCTATCTTGTTGTATTCATCTTGTGTGTTTTTCCTCCCTTAGAAAACCTTGCTTCTATCTTCTTGACAGCAACTCGACACAAGTTTCTTTTATCGAGTTTTCTGGATTTGACCTCAATAGCTTCTCGACAGCTAGGTCGCGATCCATCGAGCCAAATTCCTGTGCTCTCTATCTGCTCGATAGATTCTTGATCCATCGAGATTTCTGGGTTGCTTCTTGATAGATTCTCGACACATATCTTGATCTTTTGAGGTAATTTTATGTGCTATCTGCCAGCTCAATAGCTTCTTAATTTGTTGAGACCCTCTTGCATGTATTCTTTTTCAAATGTTTTGCATCTTTCTATTATTTTGTTATCCATAGCATCTTGTTTCATTACATTCATGCATTTATATGGATTCCTTGTGTTCCTTGATCATCTTAGATCATCTTTATGTTTCTTGGGTGAAGTTTTATAGCTTCTTGTACCCTTTGTCAATCATGACAAAAAGGGGAAGAAAATGTGGATACTTTTTAAGATTCTACATGTGAAGGGGAGAAATACATGCCTTTGTAAGGGTGAGTTGTGTTTCATCTTGTTAGGGAGAGTGTTTACCTCCTCGTTGTTTTAGGAGCTTCTTTTAGCTTCTCGTACACTGGTCTAGTGACCATTTTTACATACATTGTGCTTATCTTTGATATATATATATATATATATATGATGATATATGTCTTCTTCACCTATCTTTACATGTGTTGTTTTTTCTCTATCTTTATTTCTATTTCACACATGATGCCTTGATGAGTTTTGTTTAAGTGTTTTAGAAAAACAGGTTGTGAAAGTCTATCATGCCATGAACTCTTTTCTTGCAAAGTTTTTCAAAAGTTTGTAGTAGGGATAGATTTATTTTGTAATACAACAAGTGGTTATGAGTTAAGTAATTTAAGACTTCTCTCATGATTAGTTGTTTTGTTGTGATTTTGTCATGAATTGCTAAAGGGAGAGATTGTTAAGGACATATTTTATGTAATTGGCTAATCCTTTGACAAAATGCAATTTACTAGTAATTGGGTAGATCTAGGATGAATTTAGTACTTCAAGAAACAAGAGTTCAAGTCAAGTATTAAAGCCATGAAGATTGGACCAAGAAACAAGTAAAGAAAAGTTGTTCATTAAAGCTCGACAGATACCTCGATAGAAACAGTATCTATTAAGATTTAAGAATAAAGCTTGACAAAAGCTGAATCTGTCGAGATCTACGAAATCAAAATTTCTAGATCTAATTTTTGGCCCTAGCTAACATGTATGTGTAGGGTTTATTTTCTCACAACCCTAGACATATATAAGGCTTATTTTAAAGGCCGTTATACATGGAGAATACATGCAGAAAGTGACCTAGTGCCTTATTCTCTCTACAAGAAGTTACTATGTCTTTTGCGCCTTAGGGTTTTCTAACCAAGTACTTCTTGATCTTCATTGTTGATGAAGTGAAGAACTTTGCAGTCAACGACATCTTCAAGTTGCTGGAGTTAGTCATGTACTAGGATCCATGCAAAAGGGTGACGTTCATATATTGAAAAGTTCAGAGGTTCTGAAGTGGTAGAAGGTTTCTACTGTAAGTTCATTTACGGATATTGTAGAGTCTAGGGACAAAGGTTTTGTACTAGATCTGAAACTTTTCTTTACTATAGTGAATTGCTTTTCGGTAAGGTTTCCCCCCAGGTTTTTTACTATGAAACTAGTTTGTTTCATTGGTTTTACTGGGTCATCATATCTTGTCTTATTTACTTTTTCGCTATGCATGATATTGACATGATATTGATTGTAAAGTTGTGATTTACAAATATGTTTTATGTTGATTTTATTCCATGACAAAAAGTGTTGTAATTGCTTTAATTTTGTTCCTTATATTTTGTGGGATTATATTGTATTGGGTTTAGTATTAAGTCAGTGAAGAATCGAGCATGAAATGAAGAATTAGTGCAATTTCTTGACTAACTTGCGAGAAGAGTATCCTGCGAAAAGAGCACGTGAGAAGCACATGCTGGAAGCTGAAGAGTCATGCTAGACTGTCGTTTTCGCGAATGTCTTGCAGGTAAGGCCTTCTCGCGAGATACCTACAAAACTCTCTGCTTTGAGGATTTTAAATGTGACTTTCTTACTCTTCACCCATACTATATATACCCTCATTACCCACAAGAGTATGAGAGGCCATTCAGAAAGAAAAACTTTAGATATGTTTTCTACAACACACACACCCATCTTTTAGAGAGAGAGTTACTCGTCCTTAGTGAGAAATCATTCTAGCATCTTCTCCTTCCCTCTCCCATTGTCATTCCTTGAGAGGAGATTTGTACCCAAACACAACTCACACCTTTTCAGAGCTTAGGAAGCCTTGGGGATTTGCTAAAAGAAGCCAGTGAGGCTTGGCGGATGCAATCGGGTGTATTGCGGGATCTGGAAAGCTAGAGAAGACATAACTCCAAGAAGTTCGTTGGTAGCAGGAGTTTGGAGGGCTCAAGTACATTGGGTAGACTAGGCTTGAAGGGTTTTTTGTTATTTGTGTACTCCATCTTTCTTCTCTAGTGGATCGATTTTGACTTGGAGGGTCGTGGAGAGGTTTTTTGCCGAGTTCTTTGGTTTCCTCTTCAATAACATGTCTTGTTGTTATCTTGTATTTGCATCTTTCTTCCCTTACTCTTGTGCTTTACTTTTATTGTTTATTGTTCATGTTTATGCACTAGATTAGTATCGGTTCATTGCGCACATTTACTATTATTCTGCACTTTGATTAAGTAAGAGTAAAAGCAATCTACTCTTAACTTTTAATTGGGGGTCTAAACAAGCTCTTGTGTTTTCATACAAATCCGAGTTTTCATTGATGTTTGTTTGTTTTAACAAGGTTTATTCATAATAAATCTAATTAACAACTTGGATTTAAAACTTGTTAATTCTATCAACTGGAGTCTAAATTTTCCAACACATATAATAGTTGTGAGAAAAGGTATAGTCCTAGAATTATTGTAATAATGTAACGTAAATGACCTATTCATGCCTACAAATTCAAAATAAGTATGCATAAAGATACACCACTAAGGAAAGTTAATCTTCACCTGTAAGGAAAGCAGGATATTCACAGCATCAAACAACCACTCAGGTTCCATTTTCTCACCAACAATCTCTTGTGGCATCATTGAGAAAAGCAAGCTGCACTGTAAAGCAAAGGAGAATTGGTGACAAACGAACTGATTATGGGTAAAGGGAAACACTATTTTTCAATCAAGTATTAAAAAAAGTTAGTTACCTTCAAAGCTTCTGCAGTGCAATCAGAAAGTTGTAATCCTTGATCTTGATCGGAGAATGTCCATGATCCTTTAGACATGTGACGATACATTCTTCTAAAGTCTCCAGAAGGATTGTCCTTGACCTTTACAATGTTTAAGAATTGAAAATCATATCTGAGATATTTGAATCAATATTGGGTAATGACATTTTTTAAGAATTGAAAATCATACCTGTGATATTTTTATGAAGTTGTGCCCTTTTGCCAATACAGGTCCAATTTCATTAGTAAGATCACTAGCAAGGAGAGCTTGAATAGTCAAGCTCGCATCCCACACTTGACTACCGAAACTCTGCATATAGATGACATAAATCAAGGTAAAATGTTCAATATAAACTCAAATTTAAGTCTTCACGAAATAGGTAAAATGTTCCACAATTGCTTTACAAAAACGTGTACTAACCTGCATCTTGATTCCATCTTCAGCAATCCATATGAAATCTTTCATCCTAGCAAGATGTTTCTTGAAATAATCCCCATTTGGATCTTCAACCCAACAAGCAAGCATACATATTGCCTGTTAAGTGCAACTGGCTTTAGTATTGATATTATAAAGCCTAAATTAGCCATGTTAATCGGTATTCTTGACTATAGAATCTAATTACCTTTTCCACTACTCCGACGGTAATGTATCGACTAATCTCATCTTCATAATGAATATGCTTCATTGTTACCTGAAGAGCCTTCTCTCTGACCAACTTATTTAAGGGCCAACGAGTAAGAAGAGGCTCAGTTAATACGTATAGACTATCCCAAAGCAGATCTTGTAACCAAGGATGGGGATAGTAGAGATCCTCCTGTAATAATAGTTTTGAAGAACCAATGCATATGAAGAAATTATTAAGAGCCTATATGTGAATGCACACATATCGACCATGAGGAGAAAATTAGGTAAACTCACCTTCGCGCATAGATGCCTCACTTTCATCCATTTAATTTCATTGTAAGGCTGAGTATAGAGCTCCTCCCTTAATTGAAGAACTAGAGGTGTAATTGGACCAACAAATCTTTTCCCATATATGTACGAAAAAGGCATGTACACCAACCGACAATAGATCCACATTTTGGCTACAATTTAGGCACAAAAGACCCTTGATATAGTTTTCACTAAAATAAAAATATAGAAAGTTCTATTGTCGAAGAAGAATAAATCCTCAACAGTGGCAGAGGCATCTAATAGAAGGGCAAACCTAATTTCTACATTATCCTAACTGTGTTCAAAAACATTCCACTATGTAATAAGGATCAAAATTACAAAGAATTGTAAAATATGATATATTTAATGAAGCAATAAGTACATATGGTGTGAACCTGGATGAATGGGAAGAAAAGAAGGAAGGAGCCAAAATTCTGGTGGCATTGGATTGCATCCAGTCCATTCAAACACGCCAAGTATCTATAACATTGCATAATAGAGTTAATTACCAGCAAATCGTCATCATTCTTGGTGAAAGCAATACAATTAGATTTTAATCTACAATACAAATTATTATCAATGTATAACTATAATTTGATATGAAACTTTGCAGAAAAAGACATACGGAAAGCCAATTCTTTCCCCAAGAGGGTATGTGTGTAACACCACCACGATCAAGGATCCACTTCCGTGCTCTTGCACAAGCATTGTCCTGACCACCGTCAGGTCCTTCCCCAAGTATACGCATACAAATGTAGTTGAGAACTGTGCCAAACATGATGCTGTGACCTTCTAAGTGTAATCCCCAGCCACCATCTTCATTCTATTTTAATAATGATAAATTAATAACATAGCTTTTTGCTGAATATTTTTTAGCATAGTTGTTATACATGAAGTTTGAACTTAAAAAAAAAAATTAAAAAAATTAAAATTAAAAAGAAGAAGAAATGAAAGACTAAAGTAACAAATTCCACAAAAACTCTAATTACTTATTCTATAAAACATCAAAGAATATGTACTTGATGATTGTATACGTAACGAAGGATTTCTTTTCGATATTCAGCAGGGAAAATTGTATTAAGATGTCCTGTAATGTAGCAACATATTACCTGCATATTTTTGGATTTAATAAAGACAATTAGCAGTTAGATGAAGATGAACACCAAAATAATTCAGTGGCAGGCATGTCATTAACTAGTCTATGATGATCACAATTTTGAACAATAATGACAACAATATAACTCACAAAGGGTGGAACGAAAAACATCGGGCCAGCATTTTCAGCGGGCCAGTGACCATCACTAGACTGCAAGGCCGCAGAGAAATGGACAGCCCTCCTCAATGCATTTGTGGCCTTTTCATTTGTGATTTCTTCTCCATCCTCTATCTTTTCTGGTGGAATTGTTTGTTTGAAGTTTTTCTCCCTCAAAAACTGCAATAATTTTGTAAATTAAAGAAAGGATGGTGTCAGTGTCAACAATTTCTAAGGCTCTAGAAATATGAGCAGTAGCAAAACTGACTACTACAATAGAATTTCATTGAGCAATGACACTTTTTAACCAATTCACTTGAACACTAAAAGATACCAAGGTTTGTTAGTTTTTATTCCCTTTTAACGAATCCAATTCACTTTTTCTTAGTGCTTTGATAGGAATTCTTGAGAGATTTCAACTCTAGGGCCAGACTGTCTTTTTTATGTTTCGGCTATAAAATTTTAAGTTTTATGCATAAATAGGGGATTTTTGTGTTCTGGACGAATTGTATCTTTAGGTATTATATTTATTAATTAAATTAGGGTTTTTCGTTCTTGTAATTTTTAAATTCAATTGGATCCATAATATGTAACCAGTACATTTAATTAGGTTTTTCAAACTTTAATTGGGTAAAATTAATATAAATTTGAGAGTAATCAATGAATTGAAAACATTTTGAATTTATGATTAGGAAATAGAATAATTTATGGCTTCCAATGATCTAAGTACTCTGATCTCAAATTTAAGGTTCACATATGAAATTAAGGTTTCCAGTTGCAAGTTTAAAATTTTAATCGTAATTTATGATTACTTAAGTTTTAGGTGTAATCAATAACCGCCGTGCACTCTTAGTACGGTAGTCAAGTCTAAATGCTTGTAGGGTGTGGGGGGTAAGGACTGGGGTTCAAGTCTCTAGAAGGGAGCTTCACACACATATACACTTAAATTAGGCTAGAGTGAAAATTTTATCTTGTATATATATAAATATATATATATAAAGGTGTAATCAATAGGTGGTTTTCTCTTAAATTTGGTTTTATTTTAATTTTTATTATTATTATTTATTCTTGATTTTTTTTCGTGTGAAGTGATAACGTATCTATCAGATTAAAAAAAAAACAAAAAACAAAAAAAAACAAAAAATCTTTTTAGATGCTATTATGTTTCTTTGGCTTATGTGCTGAGGGTCTTGGTGACAAAACTTTTGATGAGTGTTTTGCACTTAATTAATTAGTTGGTTTTCTATTATTTTTTTGTGAAAAGTTAATGGATACTTTTAGTGCTTTGATTTAGGAAATATTTTTAAAAATTTTTTATGGGGACAAAAGAAATAAATTAATTATTTTGACGGTTTTTTATATTTCTTATAAAAATTGTGTCAAAAATTGCCTAAATTTTAAGAATTTTTCTAAGAACACCCATTAATAAGACCCTTTCTACTTATTATAAATTGTTTACTTGTGTGATTGAATATGTCCATATCCACATATGTGATTGCGTTGTAGTGTCCCACCCGCATGAATTTAACTGTAGCAAATTTTATTAGGAGATTAGACGTGGCAAACAGGCAATTCGGATCAGGCCAACCGAGTTGTGGGTCAAAATGAGTCATTTTAAGTGGGTTAGGGATAGTTTGGGTCCATTGGGTTGCGGGTCAGGTCGACCCATATTTTTTCACATGATTTTTTTTAAAAAGAAAAATAAATGTATTTGCTATTTGAAAATTAATGTAGCAAATTACTTGATGTAAAATGTATTACTTTGAAATTGCCACTAATATTAAGAATGAGTTGAGCTAAACAAATTAATACTTATTCAATAATTTTAAAATTATACAAATTCCAGCATAACTAACTAAAACAAAATAGCACAAAAGATAATTAAAATAAACACACAATTTTCATTTCTACACATTATCAATATCCCAAAACATAAAACAAAATTGCAAATGCTTTATTGGATAACTAATTTGACAAAGAATAAAAACATATAAGAAATTTTCAATATTGAAAGCTAATTTTATATTCTATTCTAGTATCAATTGTAGTTGGCACTCTATATATTTCAAATTGAGAATATACATCAAAGTTTGATTGTTTACTTATTAATATATGGTCTCTCTTATGAAAATCATGTCATTATTAAGCAACACATACTTCAAAAAATAATATAATTTATTTTAAAAAGCCGTTTATTTTGGACTTGAATTGTTAAAAAATAGGACTAAGCATCCATAATTTATGCTAATTTCATTGACATATTTTGGCTTCACTCTTTTCACACTATTGAATGTTTCTCATATATGTATATAATTTTAAATATATGGTTTTGACTCTACTGTAATCAGATTATCTTAGCGTGTACTTTTTATATGATATATAAAATCTTTACTCATTATAGAATGCCTCAACTATTCATCTCTCGATTCACTTGCATGCAGTTATGTAAGGGTCTTAATTGTTTCCTTATAGTTATTATATCTAAAAGATGTTAAATATATATTTCTAAATGGAATTATCCAAATATGGTAAAAAAATTGATGTACATTTTATTTATTTATTTAATATAATAATAAAATTGGCTTAATTGATGTCCATTATATATTGCCAATTTAGTTTGACTTGTGTACTGTAAAACTCACAACAAACAATTAAACCAATAAAGTCTTAATTTTTTTTTACCCAAAAAAAAAAAAAGGTTTTAAAAATGGGTTGGGTTCGGGTTGACTTGCAAAAAAAAGGGGGTTGGGTCACTGGTCAACCCGTTTTTACTTTGAGTAAAAAAATTCGGATACGAGTAAGATATTTTCGAGTCGGGTCAGCAAATTTTGACCCATTTTGCCATATCTACCTAATGTATTGTATTTTGGAAAATATCTAGTACTACAAATTATTACTTTTTTGCAACAACTGCAATGTGACAGAGTGTGAGTCATGAAAAAAATGGCGAATTCATCTGTAAGTGATAGACAATCACTTATAGTATGTCACGTCAAAGTTGTGGAATAGTTTGTGGACTTAAAACCACTCTATATTTTGGGGATTGTACCTAAGTTTAATTCAAAAGCATTAAATTGCTTTGATGGCCATGTCATTTAAACTTAAGGATAAAGTTTAGCTATGAAATTGATTGTAATCTTAGACTACAACCTTACTTAATATATTTTTATTGAAGGTGAAATTTTGACAAATCCACCATTGGACTATATCGAATTCTTATATCCTAGAAATTAAAGATCAATAGTATATCATAAATAAATTGTTTAAATTGAAAATTTTTGTAATTTAAAATTATGCATAAAATATAAGCTTATAAATCACATAATAAATAATATCTGATTGACACAAAATTTGACATATATATTAAGAGAGTAAATAACCTGCAATTCAGTTATTAAACTTTCAAAATATGTGGTAATGTTTATTTTATTGAGTAAGGTTATAACTTTAGGCTACAACTAATTTTGTTACTAAACTTTGTCCTAAACTTAATACTTATTTATTCTTTTGGCCTACTTCTCTCATTAATTCATTATTATTTTTTTATCTACTTATTATAAATTTGATTATATATGACTATATCCACAATCTACTTCTCTCATTAATTTATTTTAAAAGAAGTCAAGTTCCATTATTGTAGAAAATTGTGTTGCAATGTACTCAAAAACAATTATTTTTTATGTATTATTTTGTTAATAATTTGTTAATACAAAGTGGATATTAGTTTGGATTTTCATGGAAAAAAAAAAAATTTTCAAACTTTGACCCACCTCAATTAAAATTCTAGCTTCGTTCCTGCTTTCTCCCCGTTTCATATTAACGAAGGAAAACATGAAAAGAAGAAGAAAGTAATAGTTATATATCAAGTAAATTAACCCTGATTCAGAAAAACAAAATTTTAATCGTAAATGATCTAGCTTACTTTCAAAAACAAATGGAGGAAGAGAATCTATAACTATAAAGATGCGATTAAGAATAATAATAATAATAATAATAAGTGAAAAATACAATGCAATGGTTGAACTTCTATATATAGGATGTATAGGATTTGACCATACAAAAATACAAAATACAAAATTAAAAACTCTTTTAGGTAAAAAAGCAAAAATCACTACTTGGACTGTGGAGAAAACCATATTAGTATAGAATAGAGAGAGGAGAGCTAGGAGGATAGGAGGCTTGAAGGGTACCTGCATTCGCCATAGAAGATCACTGCTGGCCCTGACTTGACGTCTATTCTTGTAGAAATTTTGGCGAGCCTCTTCAACCTCAGCTCGCTCTTCTGGGGTACCAGCTTCAGGGTCAAACACCCATGTTTGTCTTCCAGCAAAGTTATTTGTGCTAAAGAGGTAAGGGCCATTGCTACCCTCTCCTATCTTCAGCCTCCACATTCTGTTTTAGCTTCAATAGAACTGCACGGCTACCAGTGATTATGACCAATCTTTCAGCACTCATAATTTTAACATCAAAGTTAGGATTGTACAAAATAATCATAACCCTTTATGCCAAAGATATATTCGTTTAATATAAATGTATATACTCGAAAAAGAACTTCTAAATGACCATTTACATTATATACATATGAGGCTACCTCAAGATATTGTGGTCTTGCACTTCTCAATGCTGTAGCACTCAAAGCAGGTGTGTTGTGTGTCTGGAACTTCAGACCAATGTGGAATTGGCCTACAAGACAAGACCAACAAAAGTAGACCTGCGTAGTTTTGTGGTCTTCGATCGACATGTTGAAGCCCCCTTTATATAGAAAAACCTATACCCATTTGTTCCTCTCTCTTAGACATGGCAAAACGGGTCAGAATTTTCTAACCCGACCCTAAACAACCCATGTTTTTTTACCTGAAGCCAAAACGGGTTGACTTGTGACCCGACCCATGTATTTTGCGGGTTAACCTGACAACCATTTAAAAATTTTTTTTTGGCAAAAAAAAAAAATTAATTAAGAAAATATTAGTTTAATTGTTTGTTGTGAGGTTTAAAGAAACAATTGAGACATTTAAATAACTGCATGCAAATTAATTGAAAGATGAATGGTTGAGCATTCTATAATGAGTAAAGATTTTTAGATATCAAATAGCAAAGTACATGTCAAAATAATCTGTTATAGTAGAGTTAAAAACATAGATTTAAAATTGTAGACATGTATGAGAAACATTCACGAGTGTGAAAATAGTGAAGCCAAAGTATCAAATTAGCATAAATTATGAATGCTTAGACCTATTTTTTAATAATTTATGTCCAAAATAAATGGCTTTTCAAAATAAATTACAATATTTCCTAGAATGTGTGTTGCTTAATAATGATATGATATTCATAAAAAAGACCATGTATAAATAAGTAACCAATCAAACTTTAATGTATATCTTAAATTGAAATAGAGTGTCAATCACAATTGATAATAGATTATAAAATTAATTTTCAAGATTGTAAAATTCTTATATGTTTTTATTCGTTGTCAAATAAGTTATCCAATAAGCCATTTGTAATTTTGTATTATATTTTGGGACGTTGATATTGTGTAAAAATAAAATTTGTGTATTTGTTTTACTTATCATTGTATTATTTTGTTTTAGATAGCAATGTTAGGATTTGTATAATTTTAAAATTATTGAATAAGTATTAACAAGTTTAACTAAGTTTATTTTTGATATAAGTGGTGAATTCAAAGTAATGCATTTTACATCAAGTAATTTGTTGCATGAACAATTTCACATCAAATCATAAGTAGTGTGTTGTTACGGGTTGTTATTGGTGTGCAAAAACGTAATTTCATTCGTAAATTTGAATTTAAACCAATAACAATTTACCTCCTATGCTTTGTTATGAAAGTGTTGCGAAAAATAATATTGATGTCGCATGTTTTTTACAATACCATTATTTTTTGCTGTGATTGGTTCCAATATGATATTTTATTATTTTCTTTTGGCTAATAAGGAATTCACACCTCAACAATTGTGAAAATATTGTATCAATTTATTGTGTTTATATTTTATTTTTTTAGAGTAGCTCATATGTATATAAAATAATAAAAAATAAAATTCTTGTTCAATAGGACAATTTATCAACCAAATTTGAAAATGAAAAAAAAAAAAAAAAAAAAGCAAGTGAATGCGGAAAGAGTGGAATAAACCCAATTCACTGTTTCTTTGGTATTGACACTTTTTGTATATAGGTAGCTCAGATGTATATAAAAAAATAAAAAATCAAAAGCGTGTTCAATGGGCCAACTTAATAACCAAGTTTAAAAATGAAAAAAAGGAAGCAAGTGAAAGCGAAAAGAGTTCAATAAACAAAGTTCGCTGTTTCTTTGGCACTGACACATTTTCTACAAACACAACATCATAGGACAACATTTTCATAATACCATAATTTTGTAATATTTTATATTGATTCATAAAGAATTGATACATTAGTAGTTGTAAAAATATTTTGATGACAACAAATTGTTTTAATATTTTCACAAGAGAAATGCAATGTCTACAACATTTTCACAGCAAATCATAAGTAGTGTGTTGTTATGGGTTATTATTGGAGTGCAAAAACGTAATTTTGTTCGAAAAATTTAATTTGAACCAATAACAATTTACCTCCTACGCTTTGTAATGAAAGTGTTGTGAAAAAGATTATTGATGTTGCATTTTTTTTTTTACAATATCTTTATTTTTTGCTATGATTGGTTCCAATAAGATATTTTATTATTTTATTTTGGCCTATAAGGAATTATTACCTCAACAATTGTGAAAATATTGGATCAATTTATTGTGTTAATATTTTATTTTTTAGAGTAGCTCATATGTATATAAAATAATAAAAATAAGAAGCGTGTTCAATAGGCCAATTTACCAACCAATTTTGAAAATGAAATAAATTTAAAAAAAAAATCAAGCAAGTGAAAGCGGAAAGAGTTGAATAAACCCAATTCACTGTTTCTTTGGTATTGACACATTTTGTATATAGGTAGCTCAGATGTATATAAAAGAATAAAAAATAAAAAGCGTGTTCAATGAGCCAATTTACCAACCAAGTTTAAAAATGAAAAACAAAAAGAAGCAACTGAAAGCGAAAAGAGTTCAGTAAACAAAGTTCACTGTTTCTTTGGCACTGACACATTTTCTACAAACACAACATCATAGGACAACATTATCATAATACCATAATTTTGTAATATTTTATATTGATTCGTAAAGAATTGATACATTAGTAGTTGTAAAAATATTTTGATGACAACAAATTGTTTTAATATTTTCACTTGAGAAATGCAACGTCTACAACATTTTCATAGCAAATCATAAGTAGTGTGTTGTTATGGGTTATTATTGGAGTGCAAAAACGTAATTTCATTCGTAAAATTAAATTTGAACCAATAACAATTTACCTCCTATGCTTTGTTATGAAAGTGTTTCGAAAAAAGTTATTGATGTTGCTTTTTTTTTTTTTTACAATACCTTTATTTTTTGCTGTGATTGGATCCAATATGATATTTTATTATTTTATTATTTTATTTTAGCCTATAAGGAATTAACACCTCAACAATTGTGAAAATATTGTATCAATTTATTGTGTTAATATTTTATTTTTTTAGAGTAGCTCATATTTATATAAAATAATAAAAAATAAAAAGCTTGTTCACTAGGCCAATTTACCAATCAAATTTGAAAATGAAAAAAAAAAAAAAAAAAAAAAGCTAGTGAAAGCGGAAAGAGTTGAATAAACCCAATTCACTGTTTTTTTGGTGTTGACACTTTTTGTATATAGGTAGCTTAGATGTATATAGAAGAATAAAAAATAAAAAGCGTGTTCAATGGAACAATTTACCAACCAAGTTTAAAAATGAAAAAAAGGAAGCAAGTGAAAGCAAAAAGAATTCAGTTCAGTAAACAAAGTTCACGGTTTCTTTGGTATTGACACTTTTCCTAGAAACACAGCATCATGCTACAACATTTTTGTAATACCATAATTTTGTTATATTTTATTTTGATTCGTAAAGAATTGATACTTTAGTAGTTGTAAAAATATTATAACGACAACAAATTGTTTTAATATTTTCACAAGAGAAATGCAATGTTTACAACATTTTCACATCAAATCATAAGTAGTGTGTTGTTACGGGTTGCTATTGGTGTGCAAAAACTTAATTTCATTCATAAATTTGAATTTGAACCAATAACAATTTACCACATATGCTTTGTTATGAAAGTGTTGCGAAAAATGTTATTGATGTTGCATTTTTTTTTTTTTTACAATACCTTTATTTTTTGCTGTGATTGGATCCAATATGATATTTTATTATTTTATTTTAGCCTATAAGGAATTAACACCTCAACAATTGTGAAAATATTGTATCAATTTATTGTGTTAATATTTTATTTTTTTAGTGTAGCTCATATGTATATAAAATAATAAAAAATGAAAAGCTTGTTCAATAGGCCAATTTATCAACCAAATTTGAAAATTAAAAAAAAAGAAAAAAAAATTGAAAACAGAAAGAGTGGAATAAACCCAATTCATTGTTTCTTTGGTATTGACAGTTTTTGTATATAGGTAGCTCAGATGTATATAAAAGAATAAAAAATAAAAAGCGTGTTCAATGGACCAATTTACCAACCAAGTTTAAAATTGAAAAAAAGGAAGCAAGTGAAAGCGAAAAGAGTTCAGTAAACAAAGTTCACTGTTTCTTTGGCACTGACACTTTTTCTTGTAACACAATATCATGGTACAACATTTTCGTAATACCACAATTTTGTTATATTTTATTTCGATTCATAAAGAATTGATATATTAGTAGTTGTAAAAATATTATGATGACAACAAATTGTTTTAATATTTTCACAAGAGAAATGCAATGTTTACAACATTTTCATAGCAAATCCTAAGTAGTCTGTCGTTATGGGTTATTATTCGAGTAAAAAAACGTAATTTCATTCGAAAAATTTAATTTGAACCAATAACAATTTACCTCCTATGCTTTGTTATGAAAGTGTTTCGAAAAAAGTTATTGATGTTGCATTTTTTTTTTTTTTTACAATACCTTTATTTTTTGCTATGATTGGTTCCAATATGATATTTTATTATTTTATTTTGGCCTATAAGAAATTAACACCTCAACAATTGTGAAAATATTGTATCAATTTATTGTGTTAATATTTTATTTTTTTAGAGTAGCTCATATTTATATAAAATAATAAAAAATAAAAAGCTTGTTCACTAGGCCAATTTACCAATCAAATTTGAAAATGAAAAAAAAAAAAAAAAAAAAGAGCTAGTGAAAGCGGAAAGAGTTGAATAAACTCAGTTCACTGTTTCTTTGGTATTGACACTTTTTGTATATAGGTAGCTTAGATGTATATAGAAGAATAAAAAATAAAAAGCGTGTTCAATGGAACAATTTACCAACCAAGTTTAAAAATGAAAAAAAGGAAGCAAGTGAAAGCAAAAAGAATTCAGTTCAGTAAACAAAGTTCACGGTTTCTTTGGTATTGACACTTTTCCTAGAAACACAACGTCATGGTACAACATTTTTGTAATACCATAATTTTGTTTTATTTTATTTTGATTCGTAAAGGATTGATACTTTAGTAGTTGTAAAAATATTATAACGACAACAAATTGTTTTAATATTTTCACAAGAGAAATGCAATGTTTACAACATTTTCACATCAAATCATAAGTAGTGTGTTGTTACGGGTTGTTATTGGTGTGCAAAAACTTAATTTCATTCATAAATTTGAATTTGAACCAATAACAATTTACCACCTATGCTTTGTTATGAAAGTGTTGCGAAAAACGTTATTGATGTTGCATTTTTTTTTTTTTTACAATACCTTTATTTTTTGCTGTGATTGGATCCAATATGATATTTTATTATTTTATTTTGTCCTATAAGGAATTAACACCTCAACAATTGTGAAAATATTGTATCAATTTATTGTGTTAATATTTTTTTTTTTAGTGTAGCTCATATGTATATAAAATAATAAAAAATGAAAAGCTTGTTCAATAGGCCAATTTATCAACCAAATTTGAAAATTAAAAAAAAAGAAAAAAAAAATTGAAAACAGAAAGAGTGGAATAAACGCAATTCATTGTTTCTTTGGTATTGACACTTTTTGTATATAGGTAGCTCAGATGTATATAAAAGAATAAAAAATAAAAAGCGTGTTCAATGGACCAATTTACCAACCAAGTTTAAAAATGAAAAAAAAGGAAGCAAGTGAAAGCGAAAAGAGTTCAGTAAACAAAGTTCATTGTTTCTTTGGCACTGACACTTTTTCTTGTAACACAATATAATGGTGCAACATTTTCGTAATACCACAATTTTGTTATATTTTATTTCGATTCATAAAGAATTGATACATTAGTAGTTGTAAAAATATTATGCTGACAACAATTTGTTTTAATATTTTCACAAGAGAAATGCAATATTTACAACATTTTCATAGCAAATCCTAAGTAGTCTGTCGTTATGGGTTATTATTCGAGTAAAAAAACGTAATTTCATTCGTAAAATTTAATTTGAACCAATAACAATTTACCTCATATGCTTTGTTATGAAAGTGTTGCGAAAAAAGTTATTGATGTTGCATTTTTTTTTTTACAATATCTTCATTTTTTGCAGTGATTGGTTCCAATAAGATATTTTATTATTTTATTTTGGCCTATAAGGAATTAACATCTCAACAATTGTGAAAATATTGTATTAATTTATTGTGTTAATATTTTATTTTTTTAGAGTAGTTCATATGTATATAAAATAATAAAAATAAGAAGTGTGTTCAATAGGCCAATTTACCAACCAATTTTGAAAAAAAAAAAAAAAAAAAAAAAAAAAAAAAAAAAAAGTGAAAGCGGATAGAGTTGAATAAACTCAATTCACTGTTTCTTTGGTATTGACACTTTTTGTATATAGGTAGCTCAGATGTATATAAAAGTATAAAAAATAAAAAGCGTGTTCAGTGGGCCAATTTACCAACCAAGTATAAAAACCAAAAAAAGGAAGCAAGTGAAAGCGAAAAGAGTTTAGTAAACAAAGTTCACTGTTTGTTAATATTTTGTTTTTTTAGTATAGCTCATATGTATATAAAAGAAATAAAAATAGAAAGCGTGTTAAATAGGCCAATGTACCAACCAAATTTGAAAATGAAAAAAATAAAAGCAAGTGAAAGCGGAAAGAGTTGAATAAACCCAATTCAATGTTTTTTTGGCATTGACCCTTTCTCTTTCTCTTTTTCTTTGCATGTGTGCGTTGAAGAAAGAGAAAGAAAGAGAGTGGGAGAAGTGGAGATATTTTCTAGTGATCAAGAACTAGAAAAAGAATTAGTCAAAAAAACGTTGAAGAAAGAGAAAGAGAGAGAGTGGGAGAAGTGGAGATATTTTCTAGTGATCAAGAACTAGAAAAAGAATTAGTCAAAAAAAGTGTGAAGATTGATATTGGGGTAGGTGTACGTGAGTGGATGAGAAAAAACAAGAAAAAAAAAAAAAAAAAGAAAGAAAAAGCGTATGTGCGCAATGGTTGAAAATACCTTAAGTGGTTATAAAACCTCATTCTCACCTTCAATCAAACCAGTTCAATAGAGGTGAATGAGCTATTTCCAGCAGTAAGAACAATATGTTGTCAATAAAATGCGAAATACAATAAATTGCTAATTGAATCCTAAATTGCTAATAGGATTAGTTGATAGAATTATGATTTAGATCTTATGCTTCAAATGACTTTGCAGTATGTCTTAGATGAATGACGTCAAACTTAACAAGAGGTGGTACGTTCATAACATATTTACAATATTTTCATAACAAATCAAAGATGATTAGTTGTTATTGGTTCAAATTTGAACTTATCACTAAAATTACTTTTTTACCATACCATTAACAACCCGTAACAACTTGCCATATAGGATTTGTTGTAAAAATGTTGTGAAAATGTTGTGGATATAACATTTAAATTTTGTTTAATAACAATTAGCACCGAAATAATTCTATGCTACCTTCAATTTTGTTCTATTTTCTAAACTCATCTGAAACCCAATTCACTTCCCAACAAAAAATAAAATAGAATAACTAAATTCACCCAATTGCCTGAAAATCAAGAATTCACATACCCTATAGACCAAAAGATTTAGATTTTGGAAGAGGTTCAGGCAATAAATTAAAGTTTTCTTTTTCTCTATTTCCGATGTAGAGAAAGGGTCAGCGCTCATGTTCAACTTATGCTTTGCAATGGCAAAATCAAAGAATGGAGCAAATTATAGATATGGTAACATTTGAATCTTAAAATATAAGACCATCACACACGCACAAGGGAAGAAGAACGAGAAACAAAGTGATAAAACTACTCTTTGTGGTCCTAAAACTACTCTTTCTTTAAATTTCAAATTTAGTAATTTTTCCATGCATTGCAAAGGTTTGCAACTAGTAACATAAATAGCATACTATTTTATAAAGCGTACTAAAACTGATGCCCAGATAATAACATTATCAAAGCAACCTAAACCTCCTCCTAAAAGCAAGGAACTAAAGTAACTGATTCCCTCATCCATTTATTCCTTCAATAGAGTTAAGGAAGTAACTACCATATCATTCCATTCATCCCATGACAAGTTCCCTCATCATTACATCTAATACTAATTACTCCTTGCTCTCCACTTGTCCATGCTATTCAAATTTACTTTGTATAGTCAGCATGAAATTGTTGACTCCTACGAGAGTAGTCCTCCCCAGGAGTGTTCGTGGTGTGGTTTTGGGTCATTTTTAGCACCGCTAAGGGTCATTTTTAGCACCGCACTTTGCGGTGCTGTTTAGGTAAAACCATAACTGCACTGCACCTTATTTTTGCGGTCACATGTGCAGTACGGTGTGGTGCGGTGCAGTTTAAAGTTTAGCTAAAACCATAACCGCACTACACCTCATTTTTATGGTCACATATGCGGTGTGATGTATAAAATGCGATTTGAATGATTTGAAATTAGTATATATTTCAAATTTTGGGCTCTTTCTATCCAGCCCAAAACTAATTTTTCCCTTTATTTTGATCCAAGTTTTAGACTATTGAGCTAATTTTTCTTTATTTTGGACTAGCTTTTTTAATCAACAATTGCTAGGGTTATTAAACTTTTTTTTTTTTTTGAAAACTAGGATTATTAAACTATTAATAATATATTTATATTAAAAATAATTAAATATATTAATATATAGAGAAGGTGCGGTGCGGTTTTCTTATTATAAAACCGCACTACACCATGCGGTGTGATGCGGTGCAGTACACTATTACTTGCGATGCGATTATGCTATTTTGCGGGCAATTTTAGTGCAGTTTATGCGGTTTGTGCGGTTTGGTGAATACCCCTGCTCCTCCCTCCTCTCATAGGAGGTGAGTCCACATTTGTTGTGAGAGAAGGGAGGACTCTCCTGTGGGAGTGAACAACTTCTCGCCCCACATGTGACTTTGAGTCATAAAAATATTATTTGTTCAATCAATTCAAAACTTGGGGTTATAATAAAAGTGTACTCCCAAGTTTTCCCTGGCAAGCTAGATCAGTTTTATACAGGAGACATTTTTACAATTAAAAGATCAAGGTAGAAGTAATGTGAACTTGGAATGCCATGATCCAAATGTGTATATAAAATTTAAATTTGCAGGTGGTAAAACTTGTTGAATCCAGTATTTACAAATCCATTTAATGGTACAGGCCACAATGACATTCAGCAACAGGTGCCCAACTGTTCTAGTACTAGGCCACAATGTCTCCCTCATACTTCACAATTTTACAGCTGTGTTTTAGTAAGTAGGAATGCACAAAGTTGATAATGATGCATCCGTCCATTTCGGCAGTTAACCTACTCAGCTATCTCTAGTATGCATTTTGGTAATTATCTACAATATAACTCCTTTCACATGCTTCTGAAGAAATTGTCACTGCTCTTAGACACGACCACGGCCACGGAAGCCCCCTCTTCCAGAACTAGGCATTGGCACATCTGTTGAGCACCAAAAAATAAATAAATAAATAAACACCGATGTGATGAAAATTAGAACGCAATTAAAAAGGTAAATATTGGAATGAAATGTCAGACTTCCCGTTCATCACAGAAACATGCCCTTTTTATTTTCATATTTCAAACAAAACCATTATGCAAAAAGAATTCCAAAGAATAGCAAGAGAAAGCAACAAATAAATTTATATTAAAAGCTAATGACAAAATTTCTATAGGTGGTCATGCAAATGGGTGATCAATGTAATCCACAATGACAAAAGAGAGAACCCTTGTATTTTTGCTAATACAATGCTGTCCACTAAAAACAAAAAATGACCCCTCTTTCTGCACCCTTCTATCATATAAATGACAACAAGTGATCCATTTTGAAATTGAAAGATGGTAAAGAGGCTCAGCTGCTAACATGAATGAGAGCAAAGTATAAAATACTTCACCTACCACAAAACCTTCTGTCAACCCCAAAATCAAATTATTGAACCAGTCCAACTGGAAGAGATATAATGTAGTAAATATTGAATAAGTACATCTCTCTTGCAAGTGTGATTGCACAACATAGTTTACTCTATGGTTCTATCTTTCACAACTAAAAACCATCCAAGTCCACTTTCCAATACAACATTACATACATTGAAAAAAGTCAGCAGGTCAATTTATTTTTCTTGCAGCATGTTGGCTTCAAGTGAATTTGGCAAGACCATCATGTCAAGGGTTGAAAAGAGAAACCAGAGGTCAATTTTTATTATGATTTTGCTTATTGAAACAGGACTATTTGAATCTTTAGCACCATGATCAGTCTTCCATGAATGCATGCAATTGGTGCAGGTGTGATCAATGCAGACTACAGGGGTCAAATTGGGGTTATGCTGTTTAATTCCGATTTTACTAACTGATAAGACATTCTTCGGGAATTTTTCATTAGCATTAATCCCCTAAAAAGTACATCTGATGCATGTTGAGAAATGAGAAATTCTCTGTAAATATAAAGATTTGCAATTCCTTGGGCAGCATACCGTTCAAATCATATACATTAACAGAGAGTCAAGCCAAGCCTTGTCTTACCTTGCTCTTCTTCATCTTCGTCTTCATCTCCATTGTTACTTGTAAAGAATGGGGTGAGGTAGTTCCTATCTAATGCCGTGAACGATGCCGTGCTGACAAGAACAACAAGGGGGTAGGAGAGGTTGTTATATTAGTTTCTTAACTTAAGAATTAAATAAAAGCTTTGTAGTCACATATTCAAAGGCATTTTCACAGATATTACCTTTTATGGAACTCTTTAAGTTTCATCTTGATCTTGTTCCCTGATGATAATGCCTCATCATATGAGGGAGCCATGTAGCCATTGTTCTCTTCAAAACTCTTGGAGGGAGGTGGAAAACAAAGAATAAACATAGAAGTAAGAATTTAAAAAGTCACAAGTTCACTAATCATCACGCTGGTAGCAGCCAGTCATACTATCTGAAATTTTAGAACACAGCTGATAACTAAGTTATTCTCTGCAAAACTTACTTCACCTAAGGAGCCATCATGGCCATCATGGCTATCACCTACAACGTGTAATGCTTCCAGCATGGTACCAGTTGAACCACCAATCAACAACACCTGAAAAATAATTTAAAGCAATATAGATATATTGTGAGAACAAGATGTCTTATATGCAACTCACAACATAATTTTAACTCAAATACATCCTGATCCAGTAAACTGATGCAGCAAGAAAAGATGGGTTTAGTGGTATTTTTCAATTGTTATATTTGGGTTCTTTCTTATGGGACCCACATGCAACATTGGATCAAGACAAGTCTCATATGAATTCTGTGTGGAATCCCATATTGTAGAAAACTGTGTAGATTATTGGGGTGGAAGCAGTTGTACGAATCAAAAGGGGGAAGATTGACATTACTAAAAAGTACACTTTCCAATTTACCAACTGATTTCGTCTCTTTGTTCACTATTCCCATGGTTGTAGCTAATAAACTGGAGAGTTCACAGAGAAATTTTCTCAGCAGAGGCAGTGATAAATTTGAACTCCCTATTGTGCATGCGAATACTAGGTGCTTTCCTGTTCTTAATGGAGGATTGGGAGTAGCAGTGAATCTGTGGATCATCTGTTGTAGCCCTGTGACACAACATATTATGGAGTTTTACTTTCTCCATGTTTGGGATACATTGGGTAATGCCTAAAACCATGTTTGATTCCTAAGTAGATGGAGGGATTGGTTTTGTGAACACTTCACTGGTGTTTGGAATTTCACCCCCTCATGCTATATGTGGAGAGTATGGTTAGAGGAACCATTGTACCTTTGAAGATGTGGGACTTTAGTTGCTTAATTAAAATTGCCTTCAGAAAGAACTTTGTTTGAAGGGGCTCATATAATGGGTCAAAGCAAGATCTATTTTGTTATTGATTTTATTGACTCTCTTTCCTTTTAATTCTTTAGGACTATCTCCTTAAGAAGGGGCATGTTCCTTGTCTTCAATAAAACTTATAGCTCATTAAAGAAAAGTAGTCTAGGTTTAAAAGAGTTATGAATGAAATCAGTACACAAATCACAGCCATCCACTCTAAGGTTAAAAGAGTTTTTATTTTGAGTCATTACTTTACCAGTCATGGGATATTCGGGGCTTCACTAAAATTTAAAAAAATTGGAAGGGTTCTCAAAGAACAATTTTCTTTTTAAAAAATGTTTTTCGTCCATGTTTTCAATTCTTAGTTTTCTGAAAACTATAATAACTAAAAATTCATATCTTTTGAAAGATGAAATTACAATTTACTTCCCTTAGTTTGGCCCTATCAAAATTTTAATCCACAAACCTCTAATTGCTACATTTGACTCCTAAGGTTTCAAAAAAAAAAAAAATTGTAGTTTTATCCAAAGTAGTGTTAACAATTTTATTTTAATCCAAACTTTAAGAGGTAAAATGTAGCAATTTAAAATTTTATGAAGCTAAATTGTGCTAAGGAAAAACCATATGGGGGTAAGTTCTAGTTGAAAGTTTGTCCACAAAATTCAAAATTTGTTGATTTGGATAGAACATTAATGATTCATTTTAATTCAAACTTTAAAGGTTCCAATGTAGCAATTGAAAATTTGTGAACTAGATTGTGATAGACCAAACCACAAGAGGGTAAATTATAATTTTCCCTTTATAAAAACTCCAAAATGGTGATATAGAGTACATATATTTCTCATTAAATAATGTTATAATTCCAGATGCTTGTCATGCTTCAAACATTTGCTTCTCTCTCTCCTCTTTTAACTTTGGATTCTTTTATAATCAATATATATATATATATATATATATATACACACACACATATAAGCAAAGACTTCATGCGAGAGCGCATGAGGTTCTGCCATATAGCACTCTAATTTTGCATTTAGTCTTTTTTACCTCTTTTCATTAATTTTTTTACTGTTATCCAAAAGATCATATTAACTTATTTTTTACTATTATCTCATTAATTGTCTGAGCTTACACCACACATTTCTCTCTTATTCATGTCTTTTAGCATAATCATTGTTTTAGTATTAAAAACAAAAGCAAAAAAAAAAAAAATTAAGGACTAATATAACTAACCATTAAGACACTATGGAGAGAGAGAGACACGAGAATATTGTGGATTGTTAAATGAAACACATTATTTCACTATTTCCAAAATAAAAAATAATTGAAATTGACAAAGCATTTGTAAGAGAGAGAAATAGAGTAGTTTGAGGGGCCACCACCATTGTCATGCTAACCTCTCACCACCATCAAGCCGCCGAAACCCCTACGGGTAATTTTTTTTATTGCTTCTTACAATGAACTCATTACTAACAAAGTTTTATAACAATTATGCTATAATATATATATACACACATACAATATTCTCCAAAATCATCTTACATAAAACATTACAATATTATCCATACATTGTACAGGCAACTTACTAGTTGTTGAGTGATTTGGGATGTTGGCATTGATTTGTGGAGGCCTGGTTTTGAATTTTTAGCTGTTTGATGGTGGTGAGGGGATGTTTATTTCAGGTTAATGAGGCCTCGTTTGGTATGCAAGTTCAAACATATGTTTTCAGTTTTTAAACAACATTACACATATTTCCACACACTTTTTCACCCACACGTAATTCCAAAAAAATTGAAAGCTGTTGTTTAAACACACATACCAAACGGGCCCTAAATATCTGGAACGATGTTCTAGAGGGTAGAAAAAGCAGCTTGGAAGAAAGTTTTTTTCCATCAAAGTGAGGTGTACTTAACTCTTACAAATGGTACGTTTTCTAGTCTTCCCACTTACTTTGTTCCATTTGCCAGTTGGAGTGGCAAATAAAATGGAAAAAATCCAATATGATTTTTTTTGGGGTGATTTAGGTGAGGAGTAGAAATTTTATTTGTTTAATTGGAATGTGATTTGTAAGTCTATTCTTTAGGTAACTTGACAATCAAGGTTGGGGAGTGCCTTTGGAGGAATATGGGGGAACAGGATAGCTTATAGAGAAAGAACATGAACTACAAATATGGAGTCTCAGTGGGCACTATTAGTTTATAGGGTGTGGTGGTGTTTTTGGGCTGTGGATAAGTGGCAATAATGGAGTTTGGGAGTTTTGGGTGGCAATGAAAATATGTGGCAGTACCTTGGTTGTCTTTTAGGGTTGTTTGGGCTGTGGTGGCCAGCAATAATATATCTTAAATTGTACATATATCACCACTGCATTGCTTATTTTTCTTTTTTTCTTTTTTAAAAAAGTTTGATGCTGATATGGAACATAACTGGCAACCCCCTTTGAACATTTATGAAGAAAGGGAAAACTCATTCTAGTGCTCAAGCATTAATTTGGGATGTTTCGGATGATTGAGAGCTTACTTGGGACCTTAGTTAGTCTTAAGTTAAATTGAATCTTATGAATAGGTTAAACCAAAGACAAGTGTTATTTTGTGTTTTGATTCCTTTTCCTATTTGGTTTAAAAGTGCATAAGGTTTTTTTTTCTTTGTTATTAGTAGTCCTAGTCTTTCTAGGAATAGGCTATTTAGAGTCCTAGTACTTCTAGGAAAGGATTTAACAATAGCCCATATAAAGGCTTTATTGTAGCCAATAGCATTCACAGTGATATTGATTTTAGTGAAAGTCCAACAGCTAATTTTTAAGCTTTGACTAGTTCTATTCACTATTTTAATACCAAACGACCAATATATATATATATATATATATTCAAGATCCAATCTTCTTTTTACCCGAATGTACATAAAGCCTATTCAATTGCGGTAGTAAGGTACCAGACAATGAAAGGATTTAATTGCTTTAAGTTAAAATAAAGGTCAGCTTGCCTACCGTCAAAACAACAATTGCAGTGGTTGCAGTGAATATTGTCTGGCCATGTCCTTCTGGAAGATCATGAACTGATTGCAGAGCAAGGGCAAAAGCCATAGCTCCTCGAAGTCCTACTCATCCACAATTCATTATAAGTTGGCAATATCATATTAAGAAATTCAAGCAATTAGCACTTTCTACTCTTCTTACCGCTATACCAAAGTGCTTTTTGATGCTTTGCAGGTATCTGTCGATGTGCAGGTCGGACCAAATTGACCAGATATCCACAGGAAAAAACATTCACAGCCCTACATCAAAAGGACATATAAATTTCCATGCAATACAACTTAAATAATATAACAAAAATATGTTTATTTCAAGATCAAAAGGTTTTCATATTTAAAAATACAGCATGCTTACCTGGCAACTACAATAAATAACTGGGATAATAGCAAGTTAAGGAGCAACAGCAACTATCACTTAATGAAATTATCAGTAAACTATCATTTTTCTGACAAATGATGCAAGGATACAATTGAGAAAAAAATGAATCCAACATGTGACCAACTATGCTGTTCCATGGCAATATCAAAGCCCATATATATAAATCTGCAAATTGAAAAACAAGTCAGTATCATGTAGACATAAAAGTTCAATCACTTTGATTTAAAATACGTATAATGAAAAGCTCCCTTACACAAATGTCTCTGCTAATGATGAAAGCAAATGAAAAAACGCTTGCGCGAATTGTTGAGACTTTTCTGACAAATTTGAATATGTGTAATGCTTCATGACCTAAAATAGAAAAGCAATTCATCACATAGCTTCAACATGTAGCAGGTTGTTATAATATAGTTGGTTGGGCTACAGCAAAACAATATTCATCCACTTACAATTCCTGTGAACAATATCGATACAATACCAGACAGTCCAACACCTTCTGCAAGCATGTACCTAGAGAGATTGAAGTTTTAAATTAGATTGTACAATTAAGTTCAGAACAGAAAGAATGAACAATTCTCAAAATAAATGGCAAAAAGATTTCTTACGAGAAATATGGAAATAGTACAAAGAGACAGCACTCCAAGTTTTGAAGACTGAACAGAAAATAAGACAAGTAAAATGTGTATCAAACATTTTCATATATATCAGGAGATATTTATATGCTGGACTCACTTGTTAATATATATATATATATAATTTTATTAGAAATAAAAGGAGAATGACACATAAACTCACTTGTCAATATCCAATCCTGCATACTTGAAAAGGTTCTGATAATTAAGGTCTCACAATTTATTACTTCAAAAAAAAAAAAAAAGGTCTCACGATTTTGTAACAACTACATGTCTACTAAGAGTAAAATGATAGACAGCATATGAGAAAATTTTGTCAAAAAGGATATCAAAGCAGAAGTAAATCCAACTCCAACACCTGCAGAGCCATATGAAATGCACCTGTTAGCAATCTTTAAAAAAAATGCAGCTAGTGAGAAAATCAGAAAATAAGATAAATGAAGTTTTTAAAGAGCAAGCAATTAAATCAATTGAAACTTCATGTCATCCTTGAGTAGCTCTCTCTCTCTCTCTCTCTCTCCCCTTTTTACATGTGCATTGTGCAAGTATAAAAGGTGAGCATCCTCAGTATTTCACAATTTAGTACTGGCTACAAGATACATTGAGAATGTTTTTTGATAAGTCATAACATAAGGGGAAATATGTTATCACCTGAGTTAGAATTCCCAAATCTTTTTTTTTTTTTTTTGATAAGTGAGAATTCCAAAAAAAAAAAAAATCTTACACTCATTTTAGTAAGCATTTTAAAATTTTCATTGCTTTGACTATGATGATGTATGGAGAAACATGTTCTTGACCAGAATTCAAAATTTAGTTGTGATTACAATTTCAAAGACATTGAGAAAATATTTTCCAGAAAACTATTCTTACAATTATGAAACTCACACAAGATTTAGAGAAATAGCCAATTCTTTTATTTTATTTTTTAAAATTAAGATGACAAGTAAATGTTGATACAGCATGCCTACAATCACTTATTAAAAAAGTGAATAAATTTTGAATGTGCAGAACTCATGTACGGGGGAAACATAACGAATGAATGAGCTTATATAGAAGTAAAAATGGTAAATAGATCTATCAAAAGACCAAAATGACTACCAGGGACACTTTTCAGACCAAAATTGTTGGACCCATAGGCCTAGTTTTGGGCTACCATAAAGTATACTTAGTAACTGACCAGCCTACAACTGCTCTACAGCAACAATTCCCCTGCTCACCAAAAAACTCAAGCCCATCAAGTTGGGAGTTGGAACTCAACTAACAATCCATCAGCAAAGGCATCTGCACACTTGATGAGGAAGAAGAAAAGAGGGAGTCGTAAAATATTTAAAAAATATATATATCTAGGCAACCATCCCATCAAACTCTAACCAAAACACTCAGTGTCCCGTTCATTAAAACTTTAAAGACTATCAGGCTCTTCTCTATTGCAATTGGATTGGCTCCCACAATCTTAATGAGAAAAAATTGACCACCATAAACCCCAAAATATAATAATATCTTAGAAATTATAGAGTACCCTAATCAAGTTTCATTGTGGACGTAACTTCAATAGGGAAAAAAAAATTTTGAAAACCCAACACGTCTTATAACTTAATGTTCTGGCACTGCCCATAAGAAAGTGCTGTCACCAAAGACATAAACTGATTCAGACTCAATGCAGTACTACCATTCAAAATTGTAGGACGTATCTCCATCTGGTGTTGAACATGGGCCTAGATGATAGAACTTGAAATTGCCACAATTGAGATAAACAAAATAAAAGGTCCATATAATTTTCAAGGCTGCACCACCTGTCTCACCAAATTCAATGGCTCCCTAGGTTCACTTGATAAAAATTTTGAAACAAATATTATTACTGATGCATGACGCATACTCTGGTGCAATGCTCAAGAAGCTTGTGTGATTGTCATTGTCTAAGAAATCTAGGTCTAACATCTTGGTCCTCCACTCTTCCTTTTCCTATCTCTTAATCCACTTTTCTTTAGTTTTTCTTTCTCATTATTTGACCCTTTCTAGTCTTCTTTTAACCTAAATTTTCATATAAGCAGAATTTCAATTAATCCTGCTTCAAATTTAATAATCTGCATGCTTCAGTTCTGGTATAAAACTAAAATAAGATTTTATTTTCCAATCCAAGAGAAACGTTAACATATGAAACTACCACAGTTAGTAAAAATCATTCAAAAAAAATTCAATGCATGCACTCCACACGCATCTTCAAACAAATGCCAAAGAGATAATGATATTTCTTTTAAATCTATAATATTGTATGACAAAGCAAATCTTGACCTGCAGACAGTGAGCCAACAAAGGTCTCAAGAAACCTGACAATCACCATGAAGAAGTTTTCTCCAGAGGAGGCATGACTTCTGTACAGTGACATTGTCCTGCATGGCAAAACACTGGTTCACTTAGAACAGAACTCCAGTAATATTCTAATTGCCACAGAAGAGTGTAATTCACTTTACGTACCTGTACAAAGAAATTGCCATCTACCAATGGTGCAACATACAAAAAAAAAGTCACCCAGTAAACATGATTTGTCTTTAACCAGAACATGTACTCTACAAGAATATGGGATATCGATGACATAATGGCAAAAACTTACTGCATCATTCAAAACAGATTCTCCAAATACCAGGGCATACAGGTTCGTGTCTGTGCCAAGTTCCTGCATAAAGCCATCACAAATATATATATTACCGCAAAAACAACAAAAAACAAGCCTTAGTCCCAAAATTTTGAGGTCGGCTACGGATCTTCAATAGAGTAATCAGGGTTAGCCACATGTATTCTTTTCCACCATTCTATTCTATCCAAAGTCACACTCTCCATTGCCCCCTTAATTGACATGTACTTTTTTATTACTTGTACTAATATTCTCCCTCTACCTTTTTCATTCCCATGACTTGAATTAACTCAATCTTTCTCAATAGTGCATTAATTGCTGACCGAAAATCCCAAGCAACTTTTCTCATCTTTCATCAATGAGAGACACTCTTATCTTTAAGCAAGGTTCCTCATTTTAAATCCTGTATTTCCCTGTTTTTACTGAATCCTAAAGAGACTAAAAACTATAGTCAATGATATCACATTGAAGAAGTCAATGATCAGTTGTCTCCCCATTTTTCTTGCACAAATAACACCAATCTACACAATTAATTAAACTTACTAAATATTCTTCATTTTCACATTAGAAGCCTTAGTTCTAGCAGGAAAATATCTCCAGCCACTTTAAAAGCATTTGAGCAAGAGATTGTCTTCTTTTTCTAGGTGCAGTTACAAAGGAAACTTTGGTGAGGTTGCCTAGATTTTTATCTTCTTAATCTTATAACCAATTTGCTGCTTAAAGGACTAGAGCTGATAACGTGTGTGTGTGTGTGTGTGTGTGTTTATATATATTAAATTCCTACAATTCAATCCTAACAGTCAAACTAAGCCCGAATCCATTTCTCCAATTAGTAGAACCTGAAATTCCATAAATAACCCATTTCTGCAATCAAGTACAGATCTCAGCCACAGGGAAGCATCAAAATACCTTGGTTTTATCTTTGCTACTCATGCAATTAAACCAAATAATTTCATCACCTTACAACCTTGAACCTTAAACCTAGCCACTCCCTAACTCTATTCACATCAAACCATACCCGAATAAACCCTAATATAGTGCATATAACTGAAGGCCCTGCATCAATTGATTACTATGGTCCTCCACACATAAGATTGATGCCATCTTAACGGAGTAAAGCTAAGGTAAAAGTTAAAAGCTGTTTGGGATAAAAGTTGTTTTTTGTTAAACAACAAAAATGAATTTTTTTTTTTTCATGGCTTTAAAGTTACATACCCCATTAACATTAGAATTGCTATCATCTACCAGATACTTCAGAAATTGTAGAATGCTTGTGTCTAAAACTCATGACATAAGCAGAGAGGTACAAGGTTATAGGAAAACCAGTTGGGCAATTTGGTTTCACCAAACCGTATACAATGTATTACAATAGATACGTGTTTAATGGATTATATGATACAGAAGCAGAGCGTGAAATCACCTGAAAGATGGACAAAACAGTGACCGGATCTGTTGCTGATATAAGAGCACCAAACATCAGACACTCAACAAATGGAAGTCTGTACATGAGGTACGTAAGACCACCAAGGTATCTGCAACAAACCCCCCAATAAAAAAGTAAAAGTGAGGAAGATGGAAACTCTAATATCATGAAAGCATGATTTCTATTTTTTTTTTTTTTTTTGATAATTCAGTAGTTACAACAAATGGGGAGGGGAAATTTGAATCCCAGTTCTCCTCATAAAGGAGACCATGAAGTACCACTGAGCTACAAGGCTCTTGGCATGAAAGCATGCTTATAGGGAGCCAATAAAAACTTACACTAGAACACCAGTAACCATTGAAGCTATAAATGTGCCAAGGATAGCAAATGTCACGATGGCTCCAAAGTTTGAAAAGAATGGTTTCTGCAAAAGGCACAATGATAGTGTACATCACATTCGAAGTACATTAGTTGCAACTAATCCAAATTGTAAAGCAAAACACATGTGCGCGCACATGAGTGAGTGCACACACATCCAAGTTAAAAGGTAACAATTACATACAGGAGAGAGACTGAACCCCGACTGAGTAGGAACAAAAGTGTCAAGGAAAATCATATGTAGAGGCCAATTCACAAACATCAAAAAAAAAAAAAAAAAAAACACACCCACACAGCCCTAAATATATTTTTAGTCAGCAATTTTGTTCCCTGAAGTTTAAAGCTATCATTTTTAGTCCCGTAGATGACGTGAACAAACTAAAAACTGACACGCCATCACTCCATATCGACAAAAGGCGATCACTTTAAGCTTTTTAGGGACTAAAAGCAATAATGTTAAACTTCAAGGACTAAAATCGCTCACGAATTTTTGACCATAAACATAAATATTAAAGTCATAAAAGGATATAATATGATGGGAGGTAACAGGAATAGGAAGAAAAATTCTTCATGAAAATTGAACCAAGACCTGCAGAAATGAACCCAAAAGATTATTAACCAAACAACTCTTAACTCCTTTTTTTTGGGGGGGGACAATGAACTAACTAACCTGATGCTAGTTTCTGTATTAGATATATTAGCAAGACCACCCACAATTAAACCTGACCAAAATGGAAACAAAGATAGTAAATTTTGGGGCTTTCTCTTCTTTTTCTTTTTTTTTTCAAATTGCATTGAATGAAGCAAAATTGAAAAATACATATATACATATACATACCTATGAGAAGAGAGGCACTGGCTTCAGGAAGATAATAGAATTTGTGACGACGGAGGACATGGCCGAGGACGAAGGAGAGAACAAGCATCATGATCTGTAGAAGTATGCCCACTCCCGCCGCCTGCTGCTCCTTTCCAGGGCTGCTGCCGCCGTGCGCATCCGCCGGTGATATTTCATCCGATATCCCCATTTTGTTCTCTCTCTCCTCTAGAGAGTGCCGATTGGAAATGATGCTCCCAAGTTCTCTCTGTTTTTTTCTTTTTTTTTTTTGGTCAATGGTTTTGTTATTTACGGACTTTTTTTTGGGCTAATTTGATATGTAAATAAATTTCCAGCCTTTTTTTTTTTTAATTAACACCTAAATGTTTGATTTGTTATGATGAGAATTTAGTTAAAGTTTTTGTAAAGTAATGTAATTTTTGACTTTTTTGGGTTGTTGTTGGTCAGAAACCGAGAAGGAAGACTCACAAGTCACAACACACGATTCGTGCTTTATGACTTGTTCTTTTTACTATTTTATTCGGCTTTACAACTTTACCTTTATTTATGTTTATTTTTAAGGTGAATTGAATTAACCTAAATTTGTCTTAGATGTAGTTTCTCCTGGATTGTGGGAGCGTTGTTCATTTATAGCAAAGGAAAAAATTTGGCAGAATAATGAAGGATTTTTTTTTTTTTTTTGGAGAAATAAACACAATAGAGAGAGAAAGAAGTTCTAACAAAAAATGAATGAATGAAGAATGGAGGATTTTCGTCTTGGCCCCCAATCAGGTATTGTCCTATATGTGAGAGGACTTCGTCTCGGCCCCAATCAGGTATTGTCCTCTTTGGAAATGGGATTGAGCAAGCCTTATAAGACTTTGGCCTACTCTCCCTTATGTGGGATTGAGTGTGTAGTAGTAGTACACTCATCCTTAGGCCAAGCTTATAAGGCATGAGTGGGAGGCGTCTCTCCCCAATATGAGATTAAGCAAATCCTTAAGGATTAAGGCTCAACGTCATTTCCAAAGAGGATAATACCTGATTGGGGGCTGAGACGAAAGTCTTCCCACAAAAAGGTGCCTTTTGGGGTTAAAGGGGAAACCCTCACCTTCTCCCTTCGTAGGTTCATGTGTGACCCGAAGGAGTGCACTACCACAGCATGAGGTAGCAGTGGGAGGCGTCTCTCCCTGATGTGGAATTGAGCAAATTCTTAAGGACTAAGACTCAACGTCATTTTCAAAGAGGACAATACTTGATTGGGGGTCAACACAAAAGTCCTCCCACAATTTATATAATAATTTATTTGAAAAAATTTTGGCAAAAAAATGCTAGATACTTTTTTCTTTTTTTAGAAAAACAAATACACACATACAATGAAGAGAGAAAGAGTGTCTAACAAAAAATGATTTATGAAGGATACTTGATTGTTTATTTTAACTTTTATATATATATATATATGATAATTCATCAACATATTTCAATATATTCATTTATTTACATTAGTGTTAAAGATTTCTTTTTTTTTTTAGGCGACTTCACTTAACAATAAAATTACCCAACAAATCATCCGAAAAAAAAAAAAAAAAAAAAAAACAACAATAACAACAACTTATCCAAACAAAAAATAATTTAACATATAACTCGATAAATAAATACTAATTTAATTCATTTTAATTTTATTAGAAAATCATATACAAGGCATAAAAAATAAAAAATAAAAAAGTTTTAATTTACTTAAGGTAAGATGATATAGTGGGTTCCAATTAGCTTAACTGGTAAAGTTTCTGATGGTTGAATAAAGGATTTGGAATTCAATCCCTGCCTACATCAAAAACTAATTGATATCTTAATCTAATAATAAAAGAGCTATCATTAGGAACAAACCCTATAGTTTGAAACTCTCAAAACTTTTCAATATTGCTCTTCATGTTAACTATTGAGTTACTACATTATACTTTTAATTGGAATAACCTCACACTTCTTTTAAGTAGTGTTTGGTTTGGGAATCTATATTACCTTTTCCATTTAAAATTCTAAAAATGTGATGCTTGAAAATTTGGATGCTCGGAATATAACTATTCCTAAGTTTAATTTGACTAGAATCTATTAAGATTTTAAGGTATATGAGAATCCTATTTTTGGTTTAGTTCTAAAAATATTATAGGAATTGTTTATGACACCCAATATATCATTAGATTTATAAAGACACTTTTACAAATATTCTTTTCTAGATCTTTAATTCTATGTTTTTGTTATATTTTTAATGATTAGAGCAATAAGGTGAGTAATGGCTGCATAATAGAGCCAATCTTAGGTGAGTAAAATGACAATTTTAAACCACAAGTAAACAAAATGAATTTAGTCCTAACCTCAGGGTGGGTATTCTTCATTTACAAGGACAAGAATGTGAATACCTATCTTTTGAAACAAGAATCAACATTCCTACAAAATTGGGATTGAGTGGGAATCTTGATACCCACAAACATGTGAATTCTTTTGTGTGATTTACAATCAAATATCATATCATATCCAAGGACTGAGCTACAACTTTGAGTTAGGGAGTAGCTTTACCATTGATTGTGTGCGGTGGTTTAAACCTCTGACTTTGCTATTACTTAGCTGCTGAGATTTTTTTTTTTTTTGTGGGTAAGAACAAAATTATTTTTGTTTAGAATTTTTTAAAGGGCAAGGTTATTTCTTTTGGATAAAATTGGTTAATTGAACTTAATTTGTTTTAGTTTTACTATTGGTAATTTTTGTTGTTGAGCTATTAAATTTTTTTATGGTCACCAAAATGAGGAAAATGTTAGAGCTACAAGCTTTTTTTATAAATTATTGATATGATAAGTGCTACTAGTTAGTAAAACAATGATGTGAGTGGTGGGCTCATTATGCAAACCAATAAGAATTTGCTATAAAAATAGTTTGTAAAAATGTTGTAAAAAAGTTTGTGAGTATATCATTACCTTAAAAGAATCAATGATATTGTTTAAGAGAAACAAAATGTAATTTTATAGAAAAAAATTGCTAAAATTATTACACATATATAATAATATTTTTTTTAAAAATGGGGGGTGGGGGGGGGGGGGGCATTGCCCCCCTAGTCTAATGATAGCTCTATCCCTGATCATATCATATTATACTATATAATAAAATTTGGGCTTAGAAGTCGTGATTGCGCCAAGTGGTTACTCTCACTAATTAGTAAATTAATTATATATCTTTTGTTATGATATATTTTCTCAATTAAGGGATAATATTTAACAACTATTTAATTTAGGTAAAACTTTATCATTTAAATTTCCAAATTTAAATTATATTCAAACTAAAAGTCTATTACAAAAATTTTCTAAACTTAAATCCCAAGTAACAACCCACATTTTGACTAAGAGATAAAGATTTAACAATAATTTAAAACAAATTTAAATTCTATTCAAACTAAAAGTCTCTTATCAAAATTTTCATTTGAACTTTATATATATATATATATATATATATATACACACACATATATAAATGAAAGATATTCAATTGTTCATTTGAACTTTATATATATATATATATATATATAAAATCATTCCGCAACATATTTCAATATATTCATTTATTTACATTAATGTTAATGATTTTTTTTTTTTTTTTTTGGTGACTTCACTTAATAGTAAAATTACCCAACAAATCATCCCTAACAAAAAAAAAAAAAAAAAAAAAAAAAACAACAACAACAACTTATCCAAACAAAGAATAATTTAACATATAACTCGATAAATTAATATTGATTAAATTAATTTTAATTTTAATAGAAAATCATATACAAGGCATAAATTAATATAGTGGGTTCTAGTTAGCTCAACTGGTAAAATCTCTAATAATTGAATAAGAGATCCGTAGTTCAATCCCTGCCTACATAAAAAACTGATTGATGTCTTAATCTAATGATAAAAGAGCTATCGTCAAGAGCAGACACTATAGTTTGAAACTCTAAAAAAAAAAAAAAAAACCAATATATGGTAAAAGAAAGCTAACATCAACTTTTCAATTTTGCTTTTCATATTAACTGTTGAGTTACCGCATTATACTTTTAATTGGAATAACTTCACACTTTGTTTAAGTAGTGTTTGGTTTGGGAATCTATGTTACCTTTGCCATTTAAAATTCTAAAAATGTGATGCTTGACAATTTGGATGCTCGGAATTTAATTATTCCTAAGTTTAATTTGACTAGGAATCTATTAAGATTTTAAGGTGTATGAGAATCCTATTTTTGGTTTATTTCTAAAAATATTATAGGAATTGTTTATTACACCCAATATATCATTAGATTTATAAAGACACTTTTACAAATATCCTTTTCTAGATCTTTAATTTTATGTTTTTGTTATATTTTTAACGATGAAAGTGATGAGGTGGGTAATGATTGTATAATGGAGCTAATCTTAGGTGAGAAAATGACAATTTTTAAACCACAAGTAAATAAAATGAATTTAGACCTAACATTAAGGTGGGTAGTCTGCATTTTATATCTTCTGTATAATACAAGATAATAATAATTTAAATTCTTTTTCTTCATGACATATCACAACATCATATCTTGTCAATAAAAGTAATTTATTTTCTTTTAGCATCTAACTCATCCTAAGGAAGAGATACAAATAAAGAAAATATCACATTTCAATTTTTTTTTTTTCTATTTAAGAATAATATTAATCTATTGGTTAAAGGGTATGGAGGAATTGAGAAAAATTGTTAGTTTATATTAAGGGTCCATTTGGATACAGTTGAAAACTGAAAACTGAAAATATTGTAGCAAAATAATTTTTAAATGTGTAAATAGTACCGTGAGACCCATTTTTAATATTTTTTTTCTGAATAAAGTGGTTGTGAGTCCCATGAACAGTGCACAATGTCTCCTGCATAGTGTAATCCATGTGCATGAACAGTACGAGTTACTATTCATGCACTAAAAAAAAAAAAGAAAAAAAAAAGGATGAAACGCAGACGCAAAACGCGCTGTGTTTCAGCTATCCAAACCGCACCTAAATATAACTTTTTACAAGGACGAGAATGCGGATTAAGGGGGAATTGACATTCCCCCTATCTTTTGAAACAAGAATTGACATTCCTACAAAACTGGGATTAAGGGGGAATCTAGATGCCCACCAACATGTGAATTCTCGTGTGATTTACAATCAACTATCATATCATATCATATCAAATTCTATATAACAAATTTGGGCTTAGAAATCGAGTTTGTGCCAAATGGCTACTCTTACTAATTATTAAATAAATTATATATTTTTTGTTATGATATATTTTCTCAATTAAGAGAGAATATTTAACAACTTTTTAATTTAGGTAAAATTTTATAATTTAAATTTCATCAAATTTAAATTATATTCAAACTAAAAGCCTATTACAAAAAAATTCTAAACTTAAATCCCACGAAACAACCCACATTTTGACTAAGAGATAAAGATTTAAAAATTTAAAACAAATTTAAATACTACTCAAACAATTATAAAAAATTTCTAAACTTAAACACCATATAACCCACATTTTTGTTTTTGTTTTTTTCCTCAAGTTGCATCTTATTAAATTAATATTTTATTAAGATATTAAGCTACAAAGCTCTTGACTAAGTGATAAGATTTAACAATAATTTAATTTAGATAAAACTTTATCATCTAAATTTTAGAAATTTAAATTCTATTCCAACTAAGAGTCTATTATCAAAATTTTCAGAACTTATAGTTGTTCTTGTTTGTTTGTTTGGTTTTTTTTTTTTTTTTTTTTTTTTTTTTTTTTTTTCCAAAATGCAACTTACTCTTTTGTTTTGATCTAATAAAAAATGGACCAAAAGGGAACGAATAAGACATTAGCTCTAATAGGCATTGGGTTTTTTTGTCAACTCTTGACAAATCCAAAATTACCATTAATTATTGTGGTTGCACGATTTTCCCGGCCCAAATTCGATTGATCAGGCCCTGGCCCAAAGCGCAACCCACAATAAATATTCGTAGAGGATGGGTCAAAGAACTTGGTCTCAGTGAGTCTATTCGGTCTGATATATGGATAGCATTGTTGCAGAAAATGAAAACACCAGGATGGATCTCTCACATATAAGTTTATTTCTTTAGTTCCTCATACAGAATTTTTCGTCCCCTTCTTTGAGGGACTCCACTACATTATATAGTTCCCTTCCTCTCATCTCAACCTTACACCTGTTGATCATCTAAGCATCTACTTGAGTGCCTGTCCCATCAGACGCCCTCATCTCTTCCCATGTGAGTTGCAGAGGCCAAGGCGGTACTGTTCAGGGGTCATTTCCTCATTAATGCGGCCAAGAGGATGGTTGGGGCGCAATTAATGTGGTGGTAGCTCTCCCTGTGATATTTTGGATTTTATTCATTTTATATGTTGAGAGGGTGAACTGAGTTGGCTGGGGAGAGTTCCCCGTCTGGACTTCGTGACGTCCGAGGAGGAGTTGCTCCTCGGAAAGGTTGCCTCCTCGTTATTGGGATTGAATAGTGCTTCATGTGTGGTTTCTCTTCGGGCAAGACGCTCCTCGGACGGGCCTGATTTTGGAGTAGCCCATTATTTCTGGGCCGGGCCCCACAATAGCCCCTCAAAACTCCGGTTTCTATCTCATTCTGAGGAGGAGAAAACGGGATTTTGATGTTTGGGAGAGGACGAAAATAAGGAGAGCGTGTGGCGCGCGTGCGGTCCGTTACTTTTGACGCGCTATAATTTACGAAGCGCGGCCATTAACTTCTGGAGGCGTTATGTTCCCTCATCCAACGGTGTGGCGTAGATCGAACGGCCATCGTTTATTCTCGCGTTTTTAGGCAGGAGCGATCTTTTCTCTCACGTCCTGGCTATATAAGACGTCAGAGGGGTGCAGTTTCTTCTTTTTATCTGCATTTCGTAAACCTCAGAGGACTCCAGAGAACCCCATCGAATCCCAGAGATATACCAGCACTTGCGTCTGTTACGCCACCGTAGCCGTTTTCTGTGAAGCGTTTCGTCCACGAGAGATTTCTAGGCGTCCCGTCGAGCGTTTTGCGGAAGTACCGGTACGTTTTGTTCATCTCGCCGTTTCAATTCCCTCCTCGGACTCTACTTTTCTTCTTAGTTTTTACTTTCGTTTCCCCAGTTCAGTTCTGATGGGTAGATTTGAGAAATTAGTAAAAACTTCAGCCGCTATGGAAGCCTTTAGGGCAAAATACCACATTCCCCCGGGGGTTGGGCTGCGGTACTATCCTCTTGAAGGAGTATTGACAGATAGGCGTGAGGGAGAAATCGTTATCCTCATGATTGCTTTCATAGAGGGAGGGATGACACTTCCCATGCGTAGGATTACAAGGGAGTACTTATTCAACCATAGGTTGACGCCATATCAGTGTGCCCCGAATATGTTCAAGATTCTAGGCTGTGTAGATGTCTTAAACGAGCGGATGAATCTGGGCCTTACTTGGCACGATGTGGCTTATCTGTACGAATGTCATCGCCTCGGGGATGAGGGGTATTATCTTAAATCCCGGAACGAGGACGTTAGGTTGATCTCTTGTCTCCCAATATCCAATAAGACAGTGAAGAATGATTTCCTTATTGCTTCTGGGGAGTGGTTCGACGGTATTCATTGTCCAACTCGGGCAGGAAACCCAGGTGCGGCGTCTCTAGGATCGGTCCCTTTTGTGATAGGATTTAGCATTGAGGGGTTACATTTTTTGCTTTCCTTATAATTGGAAGATTTCGTGAACTAATCCCCTTTTCCTTGATTGTTTGCAGATAAAATTCACGTCGCCCCTCGGCTAAACTTTGTGAACGTGCCAGCGTTGAACTACCTTCTTAGGTCGGAGATCTACATTTCCGAGGACGGGCAGTTGCGTGCTGCCCATCTGGTTCTGGGCTATCAACCTCTGAGCAGCTCTTTCCAGGCTATTGGTCACGCCATAAGGGCTGGTAGTCCGAGGTTGGCTAGGATTGACGTGTCCAGGGACGGGTTCCTAGCTGAACACGATCTGCCACCAGTTGTGCTGCCCGGTGTTAGAGATCCCTACTTGGCAGAGCAGCTACCTCCGCCAAACGAGCCTGGTGCTGCCGTTCAGGTTGAAGAGGAAGCTGAATCATCTCGTCTTTCCCTTGAGGCAGAGATAGACGAGTTTTATTTTGAGGAGGAAGTTCAGCAGACCCCCCTGGTGGAACTTTCCGATCCCGAAGGAGAGCGGGACCGACATTCTGCAGTTGGTGTTCCTTCCATCGTTATCTGTTCGGACGATACTTCGGGCGAAGAGATAGAGCCCATGGCAGGAAAAGGAAAAACTCTGAAGGAACTGATGGCCTCCCGAGGGAAAGGCCAGTCGTCGAAAGGACAGTCATCGAAAGGGCAGTCCTCGAAGGCACCAACTCCACCACAGGGCAAGACCTTCCCTCCTGTGGCTCCTACGGACACCTCGGAGCTTGGCCTTAAGGTTAATCCCAACCTAAAGAAGAAAAGGCCGGCCGACACTCCTGAGGAGGGCGAGGTGGTTGCCCAGCCGACCAAGCAGCAAAAGACCACTCGCGCGCCAAGGAGCAGAAGGGGCAACTCCTCGGAGAGTCGGGACGAGGAGAATCTTGCGGAGGTACGTGCTGCCCCGCGTGTATGGGGCCCCAGGTTGGAGTTGGATGGGGTGGCCATCCCCTACAATGCTTCGATCCGAGAGTACAACCGAGGCCGGGCGGGATACGTGGCCGAGGCCTTAGAGCAGCCCCTACTCCTTCCTCGGGATATGGAGGCTTATAGGCGGTTCTCTCAGCCTGAGATTTTCCTATCCCTTAAAAGGGATCTCGCGATGGTAAGTAATCCTTTTACTGTTTCATTGATCTATTTGACCTTGTTAGATTAAAGCAATCTTGCTTCGTTTGTAGATTACTCAGCAGGTATTCGTGGCTGAGGAATTTTGCCGCGGCAACAGTAGTCGGGCTGAGGTCGAGACCCAGGCGCGGGCGGAGGTGGAGAAAACCTTGGGGTCCCTCCAGCACGATTACGCTGAACTCATGGACAAGTTCAAGGAGTCGGAGAACCGGCGCAAATCTGCAGATGCTGGTTTGAAGAATGCTGAGGCCCAGGCGGAGGACCAGCGCAAGGAGCTGTTTGCGACCCAGATCAACCTCGCCACCGAGAAACAGGCAGTGCAGGACCTCAAGACTGCTCTGCAAAAGGTCGAGGATGAGTTGCTGCGGGTCAAAGAGGAGGCCCAACTGATCCGAGAGGCCACAGAGGCTGAGAAGAGTGCCGCTCGCCAGCTCGGGGCCGAAGAGACGGAGGCTAGGCTATCCGAGGAGATCCCCGAGGTGTGCAGGGATTACTGCAGTATTTCATGGGCTCATGCTCTCGATGCTGCAGGAGTTCCTGCGGATTCAGCGCTAAGACTGCCCGAGAACATCTTCTATCCTCAGGAGATCCGAGAGAAGCTTGATGACGCCCAAATGGCTTCAGAGCAGGATCTGGCGACGCCTGATGCTGTCCTTGTGCCCGATATGGCGAAGGATCCCGTCGCAGACTCTACCATCGAGGTTCCGCCTCCTCAGCCCGAGCAGAAAGAAGATCCTCCTGCTGAGGCTTAGCCTTCTAGGCTTTTGATCTTTGTACTCTTTCCTTTTTTTTTTTTTGACCGAGAGTCGTCCTATTTTCCCGTTCTTTTGTAAGGACCTCTCTTTCTAATGTACTCGGAATATTAATATAAAATGTTCGTTTTGCTCACTATGGATGCACGTCAGTAGCGCTCTTCTTTAAACATTTGCAACTATGTAGATACAGATAAACGGTCAAAATAAAATGGGTTTTTGGGCTGCGCATCTGAGAGTTGCGATGGTGCCAGACTGCGCGCACGTATTAAAATGATTTCCTTTAAGTAATAATCTCCCAATCTATCATAAGTAATAATTTCCCCCAAGTCTGTGGTCCGAGGAGCCATGCAGGACTTAGGTTCTGTTTAAAGCTATGAATAGTTGTCTTAAGTATTAATTTCCCCTTAGTCTGTGGTCCGTGGAGCCATGCAGGACTAGGTTCTGTTTAAAACTTATGAGTAATAATTTCCCCCAAGTCTGTGGTCCGAGGAGCCATGCAGGACTTGGGTTCTGTTTAAAACTATGAATAGTTGCCTTAAGTATTAATTTCCCCTTAGTCTGTGGTCCGTGGAGCCATGCAGGACTAGGTTCTGTTTAAAACTTATGAGTAATAATTTCCCCCAAGTCTGTGGTCCGAGGAGCCATGCAGGACTTGGGTTCTGTTTAAAACTATGAATAGTTGTCAGTAGCCCAGCAAGCAGCGGATAATCATGAAAGAAAACGTATGCTAAGCCATTCTCATTAATAATAATATCTTCTGAGGTTATTTACATTCCATGGTCGAGGTACAGCTTTTTCATCTAAATCTTCTAGGTAGTAGGCGCCTATTCCGGTCACGGATGTGACACGGTATGGTCCCTCCCAATTGGGCCCCAACTTGCCCCATGAGGGGTTCTTTGCGTTGCCAAGAATCTTCCTCATTACGAGATCACCTGGCCCCAGAGGCCGTGGTTTGACGTTAGCATCATATCCTTGTCTCAGCTTTTGGTGATAATAGGCCACGTGAATCATCGCTTTTTCCCTTCTTTCTTCGGCTAGGTCCAGACTCCGTTCCAATAACTCGTCGTTATCGCTTGGGGTAAACGATCTAGACCTCAGTGTGGGAAAGTTGTTCTCTATCGGGAGCACGGCCTCAGCCCCGTAAGTCATCGAGAAGGGGGTTTCACCGGTCGATCGTCGCGGCGTCGTCCGATAAGTCCATAAGACATGGGGGAGTTCTTCTACCCATCTCCCCTTCGCCTCGTCCAACCTCTTCTTCAGTCCGTTCACTATGACCTTGTTCACGGCTTCGACCTGTCCATTTCCCTGAGGGTAGGCGGGGGTGGAATATCGGTTGATGATTCCAAACTCGCGGCAATACTCCCTAAAGTTTTTACTGTCGAACTGCAGACCATTGTCGGAAATGAGTGTACGCGGAGTCCCGAAGCGGGTGATGATATTCTTCCAGATGAATTTTTGGGCGTCCACGTCCCTAATGTTGGCCAATGGTTCAGCCTCCACCCATTTAGTGAAGTAGTCTGTTCCGACTATTATGTATCGCTTGTTCCCTGCGGCCTTGGGGAAGGGTCCAACTAGATCAAGGCCCCATTGTGCGAACGGCCATGGACTCGAGAGGGGGTTGAGAAATCCTCCGGGTTGGTGGATATTCGGGGCGAATCTTTGGCACTGATCGCACTTCTTAGCGTATTCTTGGGCCTCTCTCTGCATGTTCGGCCACCAATACCCTTGGGTAAGTGCCCTGTGCGCCAGCGATCTCCCTCCGGTATGACTTCCACAAATCCCTTCGTGTAACTCCTCAAGTAGAGATTCGGATTCTTCTGGGCGTACGCAGAGTAGGTACGGTCCAGAATAGGAGCGCCGATATAGTTTGTGGTCCTCTGACAGCCAAAACCGAGGAGCATTCCTTCGTATCTTCTCGGCTTCCAATTTTTCTTCCGGCAAGACGTCGTTTTGAAGGAAGTTCTTTATGGGATCCATCCAGCTGTGACTCTTGCTGATCTGATGGACTCTGGCAGGGCCTCTGCTGATGGGACTTGCCTGGGCTAGATCTTCAACCAGGATCACTCGCGGCAGATTATGTGCCGAGGACGTGGCGAGAGTGGCCAGCGAGTCCGCATGGGTGTTGACACTCCTGGAAATGTGTGTCAGATTGAAGGACTCAAAATTCGTCTGCAGCCACTTGACTTGTCCCAGATACTCTTGCATCCTAGTATCTCGGGCTTCCAGCTCACCCATCACCTGTCCGACTACCAGTCTGGAGTCCGAGAACGCTTCTATCATTTTTCCGCCCAACTTTTGAACCATCGTCATCCCTTGAAGTAAGGCTTCGTATTCGGCTTCATTGTTCGTAGCCGAGAATCCGAGCCTTAATGATTTTTCAATGGCAGCACCGTCCGGGGATATTAAAACTATTCCAACTCCTGACCCTCTCTGGTTGACTGCGCCATCTACGTAGACCTTCCAATGCGTGTTCCTCCCTATGGAAATCGCACCAACCGACTTTCCATCCATGTCCCTCTTCTCAGTTGTTGTTTCTATGGAGGGCTCAGCAAACTCCGCTACCAAGTCTGCGAGGACCTGTCCTTTGATGGAGGATCTGGGCATATATTTTATATCAAAGGCTCCCAAGAGCGCACTCCACATGGCGATCCTTCCTGTATAGTCAGCGCTTCGAAGCACAGCTCGGAGAGGAAGCTGAGTCAGAACGATGACCGTGTGCGCCTGAAAGTAATGAGGAAGTTTTCGGGTTGCATGCACTATTGCCAGAATTGCCTTTTCCAAAGGTAGGTATCGCACCTCGGCCTCATGTAGTGATTTGCTCACATAGTACACCGGTCGCTGCACCCCATTATCATCCCGTATCAGAAACAGGCTTACAGCGTGGGGAGCTACGGCGATGTAGGCAAACAGCACCTCATCTGCCTCAGGGCTGGACATGATGGGTGGTCGGGACAGGTAGTCTTTAAGTTGCTGGAAAGCTTGAATGCAATCCTCCGACCATGCAAACTCTTTCCACTTGTTTATCAGGAGGTAGAAAGGTCGACATCGATCCGCCGATCTCGATATGAACCGGTTCAACGCCGCAATCATACCAGTGAGCTTCTGTACTTCCTTCGGATTTCGAGGAGCCTGTAGGCCGTTAATGGCTTTGATTTGATCGGGACTTACTTCTATTCCCCTGTGGGTGACCATATACCCTAGGAATTTCCCAGACCCGACCCCGAAGGAACATTTGGAGGCATTTAGCCGCAACCGGTGCTCCCTTAATATGGTGAAGATTATTCCGAGGTCCTTCACGTGCTCGGACGCCCTTCTACTCTTGACGACCATATCATCTATATAAACCTCAATGATCTTGCCCAGTTGTGGTTCAAACATCCGAGTCATCATTCTTTGGTAGGTTGAGCCTGCGTTCTTTAGCCCAAACGGCATCACCTTGTAATGATAGTTTCCGATGGGTGTCATGAAAGCCGTTTTCTCTTGGTCCTCTAGCGCAAGGGGTATCTGATGATAGCCTTGGAAGGCGTCCAGGAAGCTCATTCGAGGGTGCCCCACGGTTGCATCCACCAATCGATCAATTCGGGGTAGGGGGAATAGGTCCTTTGGGCACGCCTTGTTCAGGTCCGTGAAGTCTACGCAGACCCTCCATTTCCCTGTTTTCTTCTTTACCACCACAGTGTTTGCCAGCCACTCTGGGTAGAAGACCTCTTTGATAGCCCCCGCTCTTTTTAGTTTTGCCACCTCGTCTTTTACGGCACTAGCATGTTCCTTTGAAGGGCGTCGGGGTGGCTGCTTCTTCGGAGTGGAAGAGGGGTTGACGTTCAGGTGGTGACAAATAAGGCTAGGATCGACGCCCGGGGCGTCGTAGGTGTCCCATGTGAACACGTCGACATTTCCTCTAAGAAATCTGACCAGTTCCTCCTTTTCTTGAGGGGGCAATTCCGAGCCGACCAGAAAGAACTTCTCCGGGTCGTCGTTGACAGCGATTTTATCTAAACTTTCACACCCTATCTCCTCGGCCAGTCCGTCGTCTTGCTCTGCCGAGGCGGCTGATTGCTATAAACTTTCAGGGGCCGAGGACTCGGCATGAGGCCGATGTAAGACGGCGGCCACCATACACTGCCTGGATACGGCCTGATCTCCTCGGATCTCTTCTACTTGTCCTTTGGATGGGTATTTCACCTTCTGATGAAGTGTGGAGGTTACGGCTTCCAGGGCGTGGATCCATGGCCTGGCGACTATCGCGGTGTAGGGTGAGTAAGCGTCGACGACGATAAAATTCACCTCCACCACCTCCGCCCCAGTCTGTACGGGTAGTCGGATTTTTCCTTTTGGCGTAACCATTCTTCCCTCGAAGCTAAGTAGGGGGGAGTCATAAACTGCCAAATCTTCTGGCTTCAGGTTCAGCCCCTTGTATAGATCAGGGTACATTATCTCTACTGCACTTCCCGAATCCACCAACACCCTTTTCACTTCAAAACCCCCAATCCTCAGAGTGACCACCAAGGCATCATCGTGAGGTTGAATAGTTCCTCTCTTATCCTCATCCGAGAACCCCAGTATCAAAGAGCTTCCCTTTTTTGACCTTTTGTGTTCCCTTTGCCTGCTCCCGGAGGGGAGCCGATCAACAGCTAACACCCTGGGGATGGGTGGTCCCGTTCTTCCTGGTGCGGCGAGGATGACATGTATCGTCCCGGTGGGTGGTCTTAAGGTCACGTCCTTTCGAGGCTCTTGTGTTGCTTGGCTGGTGTGGCCACTCGACGGGTGCAGCAGGTGACGTAACTTTCCTTCTCGGACCAACTGATCCAGATGATTCCACAGATTCCTACAGTCCTCAGTAGTGTGCCCATGGTCTTGATGATAGTGGCAGTACAGGTTCTGGTTACGTTTGGAAGGTTCTCCAGCCATCTTTCCCGGCCACCTGAAATAGGGCTCATCTCTTACTTTCTCCAGTACCTGTTGTACGGGCTCTCTGAATACGGCATTCACTGTTTGCGGGTTACTCTGCCCAGCCTGTTGCGAAAAATCTCTCCTCGGCTGACCATGGTTGTGCCGTTCCGACCTGAAATCATTTGCTTTGGGGTGGATAACCTTCTCCTTCCCCCTCCCTTGCAGCTGATCTTCCTCCACTCTTTTGTACTTGTCTATTCTATCCCTCAACTGATCAACGTTGGCAACCGGTTTACCAGTGAGGGATTTCCTTAAGCCATGGTCGGTGGGGAGACCGCTTTTGAATGTGCTGATAGCGACAGCGTCGTGGTTATCATCCAGATCATTATATACTTCCCAGTATCTATTGGAGTATGCTTTCAGAGTCTCTCCCTCGTGCATGGACAAGGACAATAGCGAACCGAGGGGCCTGGGGACTCTAGTGTTAGTGATAAAGCGAGAGCAGAAATCCCGAGTGCGCTGCTTGTAAGAGCTTATGGAATTTGTCTTCAAGCCGTTGAACCACCTCATCGCCATTAATCCCAAGCTGGACGGGAAGATTTTACACATAAGGGCCTCATTTTGCGAGTATATCGCCATCTTTTGGTTAAATTGACTCACATGCTCTACCGGGTCTGATCGACCGCTATAGATGGTGAATGCTGGTTGGTTGAACCGTCGAGGCAGCTCAGCCCCTTCAATTCTATACGTGAAGGGGGACCTTGAAACCTGATCCAACGCCTTCTTCATGGCGTCGTTTCCCGAACCCTTACTAGATGTGCTCTCATACTTCCGCACAGGGCGTGGTTCCTTTTCGTAGGTAAATGTTTCGCTTGGGGGGGTCCTTGACCTCCGTCGGTAACTCACATCCTCCGCATTAGAAGACTTGTCTGAGTCTGAAGGAGATCGCCTTCGCTGTGCTCGTCGTAGCTTCCTCTTCAGATCATCTATCTCTCGCTGCATGGCCTGGTGACTATTTCGCTTCTGGGACACGTGACTACCTATCTGAGTGTGACTCTGGCTTGTCCGGATAGTATGCACACTTCCCTCACGATTTCCCCTGTGGCCTGGGTTGACGGGGTTATTTTGCCTCTAGGACTCGGCGGGTTGTGTCTGTTGGGAGTCAGCCTGGTGAGGATTCTCCTGGTGCGGACCTAGTTCTGCCATGCTTGACCGTTGTGCTAGCTGATGCTCTAGTTCTTCCCACAGACGGCGCCAATTGTGGTTGCACGATTTTCCCGGCCCAAATTCGATTGATCAGGCCCTGGCCCAAAGCGCAACCCACAATAAATATTCGTAGAGGATGGGTCAAAGAACTTGGTCTCAGTGAGTCTATTCGGTCTGATATATAGATAGCATTGTTGCAGAAAATGAAAACACCAGGATGGATCTCTCACGTATAAGTTTATTTCTTCAGTTCCTCATACAGAATTTTTCGTCCCCTTCTTTGAGGGACTCCACTACATTATATAGTTCCCTTCCTCTCATCTCAACCTTACACCTGTTGATCATCTAAGCATCTACTTAAGTGCCTGTCCCATCAGACGCCCTCATCTCTTCCCATGTGAGTTGCAGAGGCCAAGGCGGTATTGTTCAGGGGTCATTTCCTCATTAATGCGGCCAAGAGGGTGGTTGGGGCGCAATTAATGTGGTGGTAGCTCTCCCTGGGATATTTTGGATTTTATTCATTTTATATGTTGAGAGGGTGAACTGAGTTGGCTGAGGAGAGTTCCCCGTCTGAACTTCGTGACGTCCGAGGAGGAGTTGCTCCTCGGAAAGGTTGCCTCCTCGTTATTGGGATTGAATAGTGCTTCATGTGTGGTTTCTCTTCGGGCAGGACGCTCCTCGGACGGGCCTGATTTTGGAGTAGCCCATTATTTCTGGGCCGGGCCCCACAATTATATTTAATACCACTATATAAAACTCTAGACCTTATTAATAAATTATATCACAAGACTTTATTGTACATGCAATCCCTTTATAAAATATTCGTAGTAATACAAAACCATGAATGTAGACTGCCACTTTGAAAATTACTACACCTTAATCCTTGAGTACCCAATTTAATCTTTTAAGTTATTTATTATATATTTATAAAATCCAATTTCATAAATATATACTTTAGTAACTCCTTACTAAAGTGGTTATTCCTAACACTCTGAATAACCAAACCTATTAAACTTATCTTAAAGGAAATATTTTATATCTCCATTAAGAGATTATGAATTTCATCTTGAGAATATATGTTCTATCAATACTAAATGTGGCTGTCCAACATACTGAGATTTTGATCGTGGCTTTAGATCTCACTCTTGATATATCAAAGCAACCTACACTTCATGATCAGGTCCATTATTCTCTCAAGATTAAGAGTTCATGTAAATAGAGGTCGTGAGATTTATTATTCATTTGACAGTTGTTATGAGAATAATAAATCTCATAGCGGTCCAATTCAATATGTTTTAACTCTTAAAATATATCAATATACCAACTAAAAGTCTCTACTTTCATGATCAAAACAAATCATCTTAGTTGATATGTTATAGTTTTCGCAGATGAAATATCCAATTTCGTCACCAACTACGAATTAAAATTCTAAGTTTACAAAGAACTTGTGATTTATATCTTTTGTGACTAAATCACATACTATGCATCTTATGGACTATATGATAATGTCCAAATATTCATATTACCATTATTTTGGATAATAATAAAAACAACTTTATTAATTACAACATTAAGTCATACATAATATAATATATAGCATCATACAATAGGATTTAAGGGCACTAATCCTGACAGTTTCGGCATGGTTCTCCTTTCCTATATATTTACCTATTCTTTTTTTATAAAAACAAAAACACAAAATTTATGGTTCTCGTGCTAATGGGGTGTTGATATTGTAGGGATGGTCATTTGGGATACAACTGCTTGGAAGTTTGACAACATGGTGGTATGTTTGTTTTTCTTTTGCTTCTTCCACTTTTGATTACAAGATACTAGTGATGTAATCCCTTTAGAATATAGTTGCAATGTAGTAGTTTATATTTACACACCATTGAGGGCTAATCAAACATTTATCACATTCAACTGTTACATCATATGCACCCTCTAAGATTTTACCTTCTTGCGGAATCTTGTGTTCATCAAGTATAGTGAAGACTTGTTAAGGCTCTAAAGTATATTTTTCTTGTTGCATACATATTGACTTGTACTTCTTTGTCAGCATCAGGTTTTGGTGTTACTTAATGTTCCCCAACGACCAAAATCTCATTACCAATATTGTCATCTATGTGGGAAGTAGGAATCTTATTGTGAAATGAGGCCTTCAATGTATTAAGGTAGGTATATGGATCTAATCAAGCTCTTCTTCGGAACCTGACAGAATGGTCTTGAGTCGCCTTCATTAGTTCAGGAGTGAGTTAAGGAAAAGAAATTGTACAAGCATTCATCCTATTTTCTTCAAGTGTGCAATTGGCTGTCTACTTCATTGCCTCATACTATTCTTTTTGATCTTGCAATTGACCATACTGAGATTGGGATGGTTAACTCTGTTGAAAACATTGTCATACATTTGTGTGTATATATATATATATATATATATTCCTAAGGTTGGCTTTCATTATCTTCCCATGTATAATTGCAAGAAGTGAAAGTCCCAATAATCATTCCAGAACCCCAAAACTTTCTCAGCAATTCGCATTCTAGCACTAGTCAATGGGTTTGGCTCTTAGAACCGTAAAAATAGGTGGCCCCCAAATAGTACGTTGATTTTCTAAATTAATAAACCATAATAGAAAATTGTGTTGAGAATCTAGATTGTTGATTAGGTTGACTGACTGATTGAGCATGGGTCTGAACAACTTGGGCTAGAGCTTGCTGTTCATGAGGTCACGTCACTAAAGAGACAATTAGGCCCCAAGTTTACTCTGGCCTTGCTATTTTAGGAGAAGTCTATTGAAGTATTGTTTCATGAGTTTTGTGCATGGTTCGAGGTTTGATTAAGCTGTCAGTACGAGGCATCATGCGTGTGCACTCACACACATCCAAGTTAAAGGTATTGAGTGCATACAGGTGAGAGACTGAACCCTGACTGAGTAGAAGAGGGACACTGGCTTCAGGAAGATAATAGAATTTGTGACAACGTAGGAGATGGCCGAGCACGAAAGAGAGAACCAACATCATGACCGTGGAAGTATGTCCGACTCTTGTAAACTCCCTTTCCCTCCTCCCTTTCCTCTTTATTCAAAACCTAAATAGCGTACATGATGGATGACGAGGGGGCAAAGTGAGGGTGAAGTTAGAAGATTGTTTCATCACATTAGTATAGATTTTCCTCTTTTGATTCCCGTTCAAAGAAGCAAGAATACCCAAAACTCAAATGTCTATATTTGATTTCCCAATTGCATCCCTTAAGCTAAAAGCTCGGCTGATCCATAATAGCCCATCTTTTTAAGAGCTCAACTAGACAGTTGGAGGAAAGAGAGGGGTCTTCGGCTATGCCAAACCTCTTCCATTGCCATTGGAGTCTAATATTAGTTGGGAACTTGGGAGAAAGCGTGAACTTAAGTTTGATATCAGTAAGTGTTTGGTCATTTGATTAGCTTATTCTTGGATAATATGAAGAATGCTTACTTGGAATTATGATAGTTGACTGTATCATATTTTATCATTCTATTTAGCCGTGTGGCATTTCTGCATACAGGTGTGTATTTCGGTGTGTGAAAGAGACACCACCCTTTAATTTTAATGTCTCAGCTTCTTTATCATGCCTTTTCAATGTTCATTATGACAGGATGGTGTCTATTTCACATATTCCTCTACTCAAAAAGTTTTGGCTCCAAACATGTCTTGCTCCATCCATGATATAGCAATTAGGAAGACCATCTATGTGTAGTTTTATTCACATGGCTTTTCTAGTGAGTTATGACTTATAACTTGTTTAAATAATACGCATAAATAGTTTTATAAATTGCTATGCGATGAGTTGGAAAAACTTTGATTTTCCTCTTAATTCAACCTGATTTCCACTAGAATTTTACGGAAGTTGTTTTTTTGGATAAGGTGGTACAAGAAACAATAGTACTCACTGTTTTTTTTGCTAAATGAAAATGGGGTCTTTGATGTGAACTTATGGACTCCATGCCACGTGACAGTACTCGTTGTTGCTTCATCTTCACTTGCACAAATCTGGTCTTTGTCACTTCCAGCCTTGACTCACCTAAGTAGAATTTTCACAAGGCTCACTTGTTATCTCTCTACATCCTCAAGCCCAAATTTGTTCGTCTGGTTTATTTCCAAGAACTGAAGTCCTCACCCCCTCGTCCTCCTCAAGTCCCCCTCCTCTTCTTACTAAATCTCTTTCAAGCAAGGACAGATGGCTGTTCTTAAGAATCATTTCTCAAACTACAATTTGATGGAGAGGTGAAGAGGTCTCTTATAATTATCATTATACATTGAAAATTTAGCGTGAAGGAGAAGAGGTACGTCTTATAATTGTCTAATAATAATTTTACATTGAAAAGTGATTGATCAGTTCTCTAAGATCCCAACCAAAAAAAAAAAAAAAAAAAAGAGGCTAAAATACATATATATGAATCCTTTGGCATGTTTTTATTTACTCTAATGTCACCATGAATATCAAAGCGCTTTCCAAGATCAGATGCGTCGAAGAGAGGCTAACCTCTTCTCAAGATTCTCAACATCAAGAGATTCGGGGGGGCTGCATATAGAAGACATAGACGATAGTTAGGATCAAAGGATGAATTTTAATCCTAAATACATTGTCAACAACAAAAAAATTGGACTAATATAAGAGACAAACCAACTTCCACCAACCCATATGGACTTGATTATTCCATCTACGTTGATGGATCTAAGTTTCTTTTGGTAAAAAACAAAGTTGCAATTTTCACAACTATTTGTCAAAGTACCATACTTCACAAACTATTCAGGAAAAGCTGTATAGGGTTCAACTTTATTGAACCCTATACAAAACCATCACTCAATTGCCATAACTTGTAAATCATATCCTCCAACCACCACCCAACCAGTGTCTCACCCCCAAAATCAAATGATTGAAGTCCTCAAAAACAGTCTTGATTCTTCAAGCCACTTGAGCCACTCAACCAGTCCATCTAAGATATCCTCATAACAGTATTTTAAACTCAAAATTTTGTCATTCAAACACTGAAATTTGATGATATAAGCAATCACAGTAACATATCTTTGGCAGTGAATCAACGTTCAAACTTTTATTTATTTATTCACACATGCATACCTAGTAGCAACATTTTGAACATTTCTTGATGCAATCCGGCCTTTTGGAGCTGAAGATAACTGTTAATTCATACCAGAACCAAACAGTTGTTAAGATTACATTGATCAGAACAAAGAAAAAAGAACATGCAAGGTAATTCAAGATCTCAAAGCAACTAACCTGGGATGCAATATCCACACCAATCTCATCAAGCACCTGCAGGAAAAAACCATAAAATTAGATACACAAGGGGGAAGGGAATGCAATGGCCCCAATAAGAAGAAAAAAAATTCAGGCTGTCAATTGCACCTGGTTAGTCAGCTCCTCTGTTTCCTCCTCAGCCTCATCTTTATCTAAAGTTTCATCAATAGACTCTGACATCATCTCTATCTGGAAAATGGACAATAGAACATGAAGAACATATATTATAACCACCTGCATTATAGAATGAAAGCATAATACCAACTAGGGAAGAAAAGATGCTCTCCAATGACGTTCTCAAAACTCAATTCAATGACCATATGTAAAGCTTTTTTTGCAGAGAAAATGGGTAGAGGAATCTCTTGCGCAGTATGAACTGGGTCAAAAATTCAACCAACCCACAATTTAAGCTGCAGCACATAATGCTTTCCCTTGTCTGGGGACACTAATTGATGGCTTAAGAAAAGAATTGTGCAAGAAGTAAAATGGTGAAAATATAAAGAATCTTCTGAAGAAGCTGAAAGTATCACTACCATCCTTCGTTATTTATACAAAGGAAAGTGGGGAAAAAAGAAAGAAAGAAAGAAATGAGTGTTACCGTCATGTCCATTTGTGCTGACTGCATCTGAAAGTCTTTAATCACCTTAGCTTGTTTTGCTGGTGCCATTTGCTGAAAAAGAGAAGCAGAAAGGGATTATATTACTCCCAAAATATAAACAAAGGATACCTCAGGTTGGCCTTTCAACATTAACACTAGATGCTAGACAAAGCAACCTCCTTATGGCAAACATATTCAGGTGTTGAGTACTACACTGGGTTTCAGTTTATAAGTGTCTATGCCAAAGAAGTATACTGAACAAATAATTCAGACTGATTAAGAAAAAATCTCTTCTGTGGATCATTTCTTATACTACTTGTCTATCCATAATAGAAGCTTGACTGGACAGTGGACAGCAAACCATGGAAATATCAATTTTGATGAATAATATATCTCCTATGTATGATTAGGATTTTTTAGGGTTGTTGATAATAACAAATGGTGACCTTTGACCCATACCTTGTTCATTGCCACCATTGCTTTAGTTGCACCCTTCATTCCAGTAGAAATTGAAGTGCTGGCATACAGTGCCTGCAGAAACAGAGATCAATGTTTAGCAAAATGAAAGAAAGTGTACAAATTCCTATCATTTTAAACACAAGGTTTTTCCAGGAAAAATGGTGACCTGTGTATGAGTTGCAACACCTCTGATTTGGGCACGACTCCCTTGCAAATTAGTTATCTGTTGACGTAGCCGAACGAGTTGACGAGCTAAGATTCTGGTGGCAGCCTGGATGGTTGAAGTAAAACACGTGTTGAGGATATATATATATTTATAACAGGTAAAATGAAAACCATAAATCCATAACATAAAATTACGTGTTGAGAAATGGAAAAATTAGTTGAATGAAAATTGTAGTGGAAGTGTCATAAAGACTGGAGTGAATTGCGTAACCTGATTAAGGTCAAAACTGTATGTTTGTTGAAAGAATTAGGATGATTGAGGTAAAATATGTGCTGACAATGAAAAAGGAAAAAATGTGGGGACTTAATGAAATTCTCAATATGTATAACAAATTTGTAACTATTATGGGAACTAGTGGAGGAGGCATCACAAGTAAGCTTCCTATCATAGGTTTGCATCAGGAATCAGCACAAAATCCATATCTCTTTACACTAATGGATGAGATCACTAGATCAATTCAAGATAAAGTACCCTTGGTATACACTTTTTCCATATGATACATATTTAGTAGATGAAACTAGATATGGAACTAATGTCAAGTTAGGGAATTTTATGTCTTTAGAACCTAAAAGCTTTCAGCTAGGTAGGACTAAAATAGAGTACATGAAATGTAAGTAAAAGATACAGTAAAAATGAAGGGGTTGTAAGACTCAGTGATGATCAAGATAGAGTAAATGGAATGTAAGTAAATGTAGCAATATAGATGAAGTTATAGGACTCAATCATTAAGAGATACCAAAGAGTGACAATTTTAGATATGTTGGATCTACTGGAGGGGTTGTAACATTTTAAAACCTAATGTACATGAGATTGACCTACAATGAACCGCTTGGGAATCAGTCATAATATAGGAATTCCTTAGAGTTCTGTTCTATAGCTATGTCATTTTTCTTCAGGTTCTCTCCTATAGAGCATGCAATTTTTTCATGTCTTAAAACCAAAACAAAAAAGCTCATCTAATGCATGCACCCTTGTCTTTATGATGCTTTACTTCAACATAAAGCGATTATCAGGGATACATTTTCATTAAGAGGTATCATATTGATACAAGCTTCAATTCACTAACAGTCACATTTAGATTGACAAATCCTAGCTGTTTCAGCCGTCAATTTACCATAAGGTAACAGCTTACATTCTATGGTATATGAAGTGTGAAAATTATTAAAGCAGGAACAAAAAACTTGCCTCATTTCCAGTTTTAGCTGTTTTCTTGATTTCTGCCACCAATTTCTTCTCCTGAAATTGCATTCCACAGAACAAAAATTGAGAAAGAAATATAAGTGAAGATTTTTTAAAAGGAAAAAGTACCCATGAAAAATTCCATACCTCCATCTGAAGAGACGAAATCTCCCGTTCAATACCTACACAAAAGAATGGTGCAGCATCAAGTAATAGTTGCAGTAAGATAGAACTTTAAATTTTACAGTTTTCCTTAGTTATATGGAAGCTGTTCTATTTAAGACTTAACTATTGCTTTTACAAATTGGCATAACTATGGGCATGGATCTCTTACTCAACTAAACCTTAATCTGAATTAAATTGGGGTTGGCTCTATGTATCCCCTTAAACTAATCAGACTCAACTAGCTACTCCATTCTAACCCTATCAAAAATCATACTTTCTCTCACCTCTGTAGCCCATTATAGATACAAAAAATGAGAGATACAGCTCATTCATAGGTAATAGTAGATGCCAATTGAGCCCCCCTAACTAACTAAATGTCTGTTTGGAAACAGCTTTTCTTTTGGCTTTTTAGCATATTTGCTTATGTTAAATCTGGATCTTTTTTTCCTGGGTACGACTAGACTTTAACAAAATTTGAGCAAATCAACAAATAAAATTTCTGCAAAAGCTAAATTTAAATGCACTATCATTGCCAAAATCAGCATAATAATAAATATAGATACAAAGAATGGACTTTATGGATTCTGTGCATTGAATAGAAAAAAAAAAAAAAGACTTCATTTTCATCAGTAAAATTAGTAAAGGGGAAAGAAAAACGTTCATTGCATACATACATACCTCTTGTGGCAACAGCCATTTCTCTCTTGCTCGATCGCAGAGCATCTGTCAGAAACAGAACACAAACCCACTTTTTAAAAAACGTTATACAAGAAAATTTAGCAACAATTTATCCATATCTTGCCTTGAAAGCTTAGAAATTTCCTGTCCTAAAAAACACAAATTTCGATTTTTTTTTTTTTAACTTCGTTTCTTTTTGCAACAATTTCTTGGGAACCAAACACACCCAAAAAAAAAAAAAAAGGAAAAAAGATTGAAACTAAAATAGTTAGATAGAGAAAAAATTGGACCTTTAGGCGAGGTTTTCTTCTTGAAGATGTTCATAGTCTCTACTCTTCAGTCTTCAGTGAGAGAGAGAGTGGAAAGCAAGAGGAAAAGCAAAAAAATGATTCGTATGCTGTAGGTGATGCCACTGTGGGAAGACTTTTCTCAGGGGAAGGGAGCGTGCCGTTTTTCTCCACGTGTACCATCCAACGGTAATCTACCAAGTAGCCGTTACAATTGCTCTTTTACTAAAATGTCCCTACTATTTTTTTATTCACAATCTCTCTTATCCCCACTTTTGACTGTCCATTTTTTGCCTGTAGTTGATCATACTTTAGTTGAAACGTAAGCTTTTATAACTTCACTCAATATTTTTTTTTTTTTATTAGATATAAATTTCGATAAATTTATAATTAGATTATATTTTTTTATATTTTATATACTTGTAAAATTTTCAATAAATCGAAGATCAATGGCTATATCACAAGGGAGTCAATACTGTACTGGAGACTGTTTTGATTTGGTCAAGAAAATAAAATATTTTGATATCAATTAATACCGGTATACCATTTTAAGATTAGGACTAATATATATCTTTATTATTGAAAATCTATATAATTTGTTACAAATATTTAAAATGATAATTTACATGTGTGCTTTATTATGTGAACCTTCTAATTGGAGTGTCAGCTCATTAATAATAAATAAAAGAAAATACTTAGATAATACTTAATAGGTTACATGGTGATAATTATATTAAAAATAAGTAATAATACAAATTTGTAATTGTAAATGGCATATCACTTGCATCCTCGAGTCCTCGACAAAAGTAATACGAGTTTGAATAATCAAATGCCTTTGAAACATCTGTCCTTTTAATATTAAAAAAATATAAAAATCCATTTGAAATTTAAATTGTCCAAGTTCACGTGGGAGTGACAGGGCACACTTCCACACTTAACAAAAGGTAAAAACAAAAAGCAAAAGCAAAGAAAGTTAAAAAAACATCAGTCAGTAAAAGAAGAAAAACAGAAGTGGAGCAAGTTTGGACGAAAGATGAAGAAGAAGAAAAAGCAAAGAGTCAAAGACAAAGAGGAGGTGGAGAATTATCGGCGAGGTGGCGTCGCTGCTAGAAAAGTGGAAGCGGCCGCAAGGTCTGGGTATCTTTTTTTTTTTTCGTTGGTTTGCACTTTACCGGTCGATTTTCATTTTCCGGCCGATATCCGGTATTTTTCCCGAAACGACCGGTACGTCCCGGTATGACCCGGTATTTGGAGCGGAACGAAACAGCCATGGTTCTGTTCCGGCCTAAGTACTGGTACGGCAAATTCCGACCTACTGGCCGAAACAGTACGGGAATTAACTTCTTATAGGCCATCAATCAATTATTTAAATTGTAATTATATCTTAAAAAAAATAAGGTTATGGATCATATGTAGACTTAATTCGACCAAATAAAAATTGTTTAATTTGAAGGGAAAACAAATTATCTTCAAACAATTTTAAAGAATTAAATTATATATTATATTAAAATACAAAATAATTTATTTATTTCCGTGCATGGCGTATGGCATAGTTCTGTGACTAGTCGATCATAATTGTGGAATGAAGAAACAGGGGGGTGTTTTTGAAAATAATTTTGCGAGTTAAACTGAAATGGTGTTTTAAAAAACACGATTTCGACCGAACCGTATGTGTAACTATCAATGTTATGTTATTTAACCAATTTTAGAGTTGGCCAAAGAAAAAGTCAAGTGGGGGTCCAAATGTCCAATCGTCTATAGTCTCCAGTTATGTCCAGCACAGCGATACAAATGAAAAGGTTTGAGTCTTTTCCGGGATTCCAGGTCGATTTTTCTATCTTTTTGAGTGTTATTCTCTTTCTTTCTATATCAATAAAAAATGTTCCTTTCGAAAGAAAAAAAAAGTTATTTTTGTCCTCATTTTTGCCATTTCCTAAGCTTCTTTATCAAGCACACTCACACGCATTTTAAGTCACTCTGCAACAACGTAGGAGTCTTAGTCACCACTTCTTACGATGAAAGCCGGCTTTATTTTATCTTTTATTGGGATAGAAATGGTTGGTCTGATGAAGGGCTAGTGACCCTTTTGGATTTAGCGCTTAGAACACTTGCTTGGGGTGCACTTTGTGTTTATTTGCGTACCCAATTGTTTAATTCAGGTGAATCAAAGTACCCTTTTTTATTGAAAGTTTGGTGGGGTTTCTTCCTCAGCTTTTCTTGTTATTGTCTTGTTTGTTCTTTATAGAGAACATGTTAGTTTACCAGTTCAAAATTTAGTTTCCAATGTTGTGTCTGTCATTTTGGGTTTGTTTTTCTGTTATGTGGGTTTTGTGAGAAGAAGGAGGGTGAAGACACCCTTCTTGAAGAACCTCTTTTAAATGGGGATTCTAATACCACTAATGAAGCTGAGTCAAATAAGTCAAAGGGGAGTGAAAATGTAACCCCTTATTTGAATGCTGGATTTTTTCAGCATTCTTACTTTTTCTTGGATGGGTCCTTTAATTGCAATTGGCAATAAGAAAACATTAGACCTTGAGGATGTCCCTCAACTTGGTCCTAGTGATAGTGTATTTGGGGCCTTTCGAACTTTTAAAAATAAGCTTGAGGCAGAGTGTGGGACAAGTAATGGAGTGACGACACTGAAGCTGGCAAAGTCATTAATCTACTCGGCATGGAAAGAGATTCTTTTAGTAGCCCTATACGTGCTGATATTCTCACTGGCTTCCTATGTTGGACCGTATCTTATTGAAACTTTTGTTCAATACCTCAATGGGCGGAGACAGTACAAGAATGAGGGATATGTTCTGGTTTCAGTGTTTTTTGCTGCAAAACTTGTGGAATGCATCTCACAGAGGCACTGGTTCTTTAGGGTGGCACAGGTTGGAATTAGGGTCCAATCAGTATTGATTGCATTGATTTATAATAAAGGTCTGACCCTTTCACGCCAGTCGAAGCAGGGCCACAGTAGTGGTGAGATCATCAATTTCATGACTGTTGATGCTAACAGAATTGGTGATTTCAGTGGGTATATACATAAAACATGGATAATTCTTGTTCAAGTTGTTATTGCGTTGTTACTTTTGTATAAAAATCTTGGGCTAGCTTCAATTGCGGCTTTGGTTGCAACCATACTTGTTATGTTGGCTAATGTTCCTTTGGGAAGATTACAAGAAAAGTTTCAGGACAAGTTAATGGAATCAAAAGACAGAAGGATGAAGGTAACGTCTGAGATTTTAAGGAACATGAGGATTCTCAAGCTTCAAGGATGGGAAATGAAGTTTCTATCAAAAATCATGGAGCTCAGGGGAACAGAGGCAGGGTGGTTGAAGAAGTTTCTTTACACTTCGACATTTACCACTTTTATCTTCTGGGGTGCTCCCACATTTGTGTCTGTGGTCACTTTTGGTTCTTGTGTGTTGATGGGGATTCCACTTGAGTCGGGGAAGGTCTTATCTGCACTTGCAACATTTAGGATTCTTCAGGAGCCCATCTATAGTCTTCCTGATACTCAATGATAGCTCAAACTAAAGTGTCCCTTGACCGAATTGTGTCCTTCCTGCGTCTTGATGACTTGCAGTCTAGTGTGATAGAGAGGCTTCCAAGAGGTAGTTCCAATACAGCAATAGAGATTATTGATGGGAATTTTTGTTGGGATTTATCTTCGTCAAGTGCAACATTAAAAGATATAAATTTGAAAGTGCAACAAGGCATGAGGGTTGCTGTTTGTGGGACTGTTGGCTCAGGCAAGTCAAGTTTGCTTTCCTGTATCCTGGGAGAAGTACCTAAGATATCTGGGACTGTTAAGTTATGTGGGACAAAGGCATATTTTGCTCAGTCACCTTGGATACAAAGTGGCAAGATTGAAGAGAACATATTGTTTGGTATGGAGATGGAAAGAGAAAAGTATGAGAAGCTCCTTGAAGTGTGTTACTTGAAGAAGGGCTTAGAAATTCTTCCATTTGGTGATCAAATAGTCATCGGTGAGAGAGGAATCAATTTGAATGGTGGGCAGAAGCAAAGGATCCAAATTGCACGTGCTTTGTACAGAGATGTTGATATATATTTGTTTGATGATCCTTTTAGTACAGTGGATGCTCATACAGGATCCCACCCGTTTAAGGTAATTTATTTTTCCTAATCTAATGCTATTATATTCAGTGTTAAATGATTTTATATTTTATTATGTATATAAGGTTGTCTTTTAAATTTTTTTTTTTTTTTTTCATTTATATGTTACACAAGAACCTAGTGGATTTTGAACCAACGACCTTACCCTCTTGCTGTTTTAATGTTTGAAAGAATTGCCATTTGAGCAGGACCTCAGTGACTGTTTTGTACATTAATTTATTGATTTACACACTTCAAGATGGGTTCTTGTGTGTGAGTTTAGGTACTTGAAAATCTATGCAATAGCATTTCCCTATGTTTGTTTTGTATTCTGTGGTGGTTGCCTAACTTCTTTTGAATTATATGCACTTCTATATGCCAGGAATGTTTGCTGGGACTTTTGGATTCAAAAACAGTTGTTTACGTTACTCATCAAGTGGAGTTCTTACCTGCCGCTGATCTTATCTTGGTGAGCTATTCAAATTTAGTTTCCTTCCAGCGTTTAATTTATGAACTTAACTTGGATGGAATGTTCCCCTCTTTTCTTTCTGGGAGTTTAACTTATAAGTTGTTGTTAGGTGATGAAAGATGGTACGATTACTCAATATGGAGAGTATAATGATATTCTCAATTCAGGAACTGATTTTATGGAACTCATGGGAGCGCATAAGGAAGCTTTTTCAGGACTTGATTTCACCATGGCTGGGTCAGTTTCTGGAAGTATGAGCTAGTAAGCTGGAAATCTGGATAGTACTAATTGGGTTGTGGAAAAACAAGAAGATAAAGATGTTCAAAATTGTAAAGAAGATGATGTATTCAGTTCAAAAGGACAGATTATCCAAGAAGAAGAGAGGGAGAAAGGTGGAGTGGGGTTTTCAGTCTATTGGAAATTTATTACTATGGCATATGGAGGAACTCTTGTGCCAATTATATTGCTGGCACAAGTTCTCTTTCCGACCCTTCAAATTGGAAGCAATTATTGGATGGCTTGGGCAACTCCTGTCTAAGAGGATGTGAAACCTGCAGTTGATAGCTCTACCCTAATGATTGTTTATGTTGCTTTGGCCATTGGAAGTTCTTTTTGTGTCCTTGTGAGATCCACACTTCTTAGAACAGCTGGATTCAATACTGCCAATCAACTCTTCAGCAAGATGCACTTCTGCATTTTCCGTGCCCCCATGTCATTTTTTGATGCCACTCCAAGTGGACGAATCCTAAGCAGAGTAAGTGGAAAAATGCTTGTGATTCTTCTTTGTTGGGTTCTTCATGCTTAGTTTCCAATATTTTATATATCTTTGTTCTTGAGTTTATGTAATGCTGCCGCTGCTTCTTATCCTTTCTCTCTCTCTCTCACTCTCTCTCTCTCTCTCTCCATGACACACACACACATTTACACATGGAGACATAAACATTCTTTCAGATAAATATTATTGCTTTTAATATTTTGACTAAATTAACAGTATGTTTCCTTGTAGGCTTCTACTAACCAAAGTGCAGTGGATTTGACTATTCTAAATCAAGTGGGGGCAGTTGCCTTCTCGTTGGTCCAGCTTCTTGGAATTATTGCTGTAATGTCTCAGGTTGCATGGCAGGTTTTCATCATTTTTATCCCAATGATTGCAACCTGTATCTGGTATCAGGTATACCTTTCTCAAATTATTGTCTTATGGAATTCTGCTGAAAAATGGCCTACTCACATATCTCAGATGACGTAAATGACATTACATGTGATATCATGCTACAATATTTAAAAAAAAAAAATTCTTCACTTTTTTGCTTTGTATATGATATAAGCTTTCGTAGATTAAATTTAATAACTGTATGCAGACACTTGCTATCATTTTGAAATAAAATTTCACCAAGTTGCTAGGTAAATAATTACTTGTTGAACAATGTGTTTTATTAAAATAGATGTTGCCAAGTTGCTAGATTGTAGTTTATTTTGCTGTGCCTTTTCACACTTTAATTTTCAGAATTTTCTTTGTTGCTATGGAAAATCTACTAATCATAAGCATCCATCAAACCCAACTCCCGTTGTAATATTTTTGTGCTTTCTTCTTGTGGAGAGATTTGTTCACACAAACTTGTAATCATGCAGCAATATTACATACCTTCTGCACGAGAACTATCAAGATTAGTTGGAGTGTGCAAAGCTCCAGTGATACAAGATTTTATTGAAACAATTTCAGGAGCAACAGCCATCAGGAGCTTTGATGAAGAATCAAGATTTAGGGACACAAATATGGAACTGGCAGATGCAAATTCTCGGCCAAGATTCAATATTTCTGGTGCAATGGAGTGGCTGTGCTTCTGCTTGGATATGTTATCTTCTATTACATTTGCATTCTTCTTGGTTTTCTTGATCTCCATTCCAGAGGGAGTCATTGATCCAGGTTGGTAATTCCCTTCTAGTGTCTTACTAACAGTCTGTTTGTAACTTTTTTTAAGGTAATGATGTGATCGTGGGAGTGTGATGACCTTTCACAGGCATCGATGGTCTTTCTTAAGACCTTTTTCTTGTGATTTGACTTCATGTTCAAAAGGATGTGGTTCATTATTGCCTCAATAGAATGAAATGGAATAGAATAGAATACATTTAGGAAAACGGAAAAGAAAGTAAAGAAATGAAATTAAGTAACTTTGTTTGGAAATTTTAAAATAAAGGAATGGAAGGTAAGTAACTTTGTTTGGAAGTAATATAGAGGAAAAAAAATGGAATCATTTAATCACAGTATTACTATTAGACCCTTGTTTCAAAATAAGGGTTGAATATATAAGGGTATTTTGAGAGTTTTAGTGAAAATTTCATTAAACCCCATTTTTTTCCCTCCTTCCAAACAAATTATAAGACTAATGAATTAGACTGCATCAATTCTCGAAAAAGATGTAAAGTAACAAGTAAATTGATGGAAAGCAGCAAGTTGCAATTGAACTAAGGATTCGAGAAATCTACCAAATAGCAAGTTTTCTGGAGGGCTAAGGGATTCGAAAATCTACCAGGCTACGAAGCTACCAATCTTCCACTAGAACTATGAGAACAGTAAACTACTGTTACACAAACGATTTAAAGGATTCTATTAAACTATGAACTACAAATTTGCCATGAGTCTAACAATGCTTCATAAATGGTAGAGTAGTGATTGCAAGCCGACTACTTACTTGTGTTAACGCCATACACTGAATTCTAAACTAGAAATACAGGAAATAAGATAACAAGTGAGACACATCTTCAATGAATGAGTTGTGCCCTTTCTTCATGAGAATCCTTCCTTTTATAGAGAAAAAGTGGTAGTTATTTCCAGCCAATAACTACCCAACAAGGCAAGGGAGTAGTTTATTCACTTCTTAGTGACTACCTTTCTTTTTCTCAATGTCTTCTACTTGAGTGACAAGTGGCTTCAAGTCTTCTATGTAATTGAAAAGTCGCATTTATTTCAACATGTAACAAAAATAGGGAGGCATTTTTTTTTCCTACCAATTAATCACTGCTCAAGATAACAAGTAACTAGTCACCACATAGCGTAATTGTCAATCACATATGGCGTAAGTAAAAAACTTACACATGGCATAGTTGCAAACTTACATGTTTATCATTTCTAAGATTACAAGTGGCTTTATGCCAACTTGATATTATTTTTATGGTATGAACAGAGTCCTTCCTATTGATTTAAAAAATTGGTAAAGGAACTCAAACAATAATTTCCCAATTGTTTTTTTTTTCTTTGTTTGCCTTTTCCTTGAAGGCATCGCAGGCTTATCTGTGACATATGGATTTAATCTAAACATGCTGCAAATGTGGGTAATATGGAATCTTTGTGAGTTGGAGAACAAAATTATATTGGTAGAAAGAATGTTTTAATACACTTGTATCACAAGCGAGCCAACTCTTGTGATAGAAGAAAGTCAGCCAGATCATTCTTGGCCATCACATGGAGAAGTTGATTTTCATGGTCTCCAAGTCAGTTCTTAGTTATTTATCACCAAATAAAATCATATTATGTATAGGTTCATTCATGACCGTGTTTTTTTGAGATGTATATCAACTAATGCTAATCATGCAATGTAGGTATGGTATGCCCCACACTTGCCTCTTGTATTACGTGGCCTCACATGTACTTTCATTGGAGAAATGAAAACTGGCATTGTAGGGAGAACAGGTAGTGGTAAATCAACTCTCATACAAGAACTTTTCCGGATTGTTGAACTTGCTGCCAGTTAGATAATAATAGATGGCATCAACATCTCTGTGCTTGGACTACATAATTTGCGATCTAGACTAAGCATTATCCCTCAGGATCCAACCATGTTTGAAGGGACTGTAAGAAGTAATCTGGATCCACTTGAAGAGTACACAGATGAAAAAATTTGGGAGGTAGGTTAGTTTCTTATTTGGTAATTGAAAGAACTCTCTCTTTATTACATTTTCCTCATAAATCAGGCATGCACTGCTTTTTTGGTTTTTAGTTAATAGATAGGACCTGCTAATACTATTTGTTTATGTTTTGGTTATAACTTTTCCCCTTAAATTTTTTTAGGCTCTGGATAAGTGTCAACTTGGAGATGAAGTTCGAAAGAAAGAAGGAAAATTGGATTCCACAGGTTCGTCTTTCCATCTTCTTATGTCAAATATTTTAGAACTATTTTGTGGAAATATATTGCTTATGTTCTTATGGAAGATGCAGTTAGCGAGAATGGAGAAAATTGGAGTGTGGGTCAGAGGCAGCTGGTCTGCCTTGGCCGTGTGCTGCTTAAGAAAAGTAAGGTATTGGTGCTTGATGGAGTTACTGCATTCGTTGATACTGCTACAGATAATCTGATTCAGCGGACCCTCAGGCAACATTTTTCCAACTGTACTGTCATTACAATTGCACATCGGATAACTTCTGTTCTTGATAGTGACATGGTTCTGTTACTAAATAATGGTTAGTATGGCATATGATTTTTTTACACTCCTATAGCTTTTGCCTGTTTAGTTCTTTCATGGTTAGAATGATTTCATTGTAATCCTTCGGTGAGATAGGAAGGAAGGTGTGAAAGGGGTAGATATCATTCTAGTTATATGAAATCTTTAAAACTATAAAGGATTCCTTGAATTCACAAGAAAGAAATAGAGACAATAAGCTAACTAAACTTTCATTGATAAAATATGATTTCAATTGTCGTTTTATAGATTACAGCATATTTAAACGCTTCCAAAAAATTATTTTCCGTGTAAAAACATTTCTAAAGAAATTCTTAATTTTGCATTTCATGATAGGGATCTAATATGACTAGAAAAGCATTAAAATTACCTAACATCAAGGAAATAAAACCCAACTCATAAAACTTAGAAAATTACATAAAAATTTCAAAAAATTAACAAATGATAAAAATGGACTCTATATTTTGTCTTAGATTATATGGCTTAGAAGCTCTTCTTAATCTTTGTGTAGGGCTTATTGAGGAACATGATTCTCCAACAAGATTGCTTGAAAACAAATCATCATCTTTTGCACAACTTGTAGCAGAGTACACTGTGAGGGCAAATTCGAGCTTTGGGAAGTAAAGTTGTTGAGATTATTTGTGCTTTATTTGACTCTGGCAACTTTGTTGAGAATGACTCAAAATAATTGGTTCTATGGTCTTGTTTGAACTGTGAGAAGGATATCAGTGGGATTTAGGTGACCTAGCTAGTTAGCGGTTACTTTAGTACATTATAGATAGAAGATTTTATAATAATGGTCATTGACAAGAGTAACTAAGTTGAAACTTTTATGCTTGAAATGACTGTGTTTTTGGCATATTCTACCAACAAAGATTTGTCCAGCTCGTCTAAGCTTAAGAGAACATATCTTTTATTTCTATTCTTTCCCTTAGTATTTATCTTGTTGAATTGTCAAATTAGGTATCATCAAACCCACTTAAGTGAGTTTTATCTCTCGGGATAGAAATATTACTTAAGGAAGTGAGCTTTAGGAACTAGACTGATTGGCATGGTTGAGTCTTTACACTCTGTTTTGATACACATACACTCAAAAATTGGTGAAAAAAAGCAACAATAAAGGAGATATATAGGCATTAACCCTGTATCTCACCTCAATACTTATGTCTCAGTTTTGTTTTTGTTAGTCAGCTTATCTCCACAAATGTTTGGGGCATCCTATTGAGCTTGGTGGTAAGATTTTTCTGTAGATGATTAGCTCAAGTTTTGGAGACGAAGGGCTTGTATTTTGTGAGTAATTATGCATTTAAACTTGATCTTTTATTCGGCACAATCAACTTTCTCATTTAAATTAGTTGGATTAAATATGAAATCACCTAAAAATATTTTCAAGTGAGGAAACGACCTTATCGTGAGGATAATTGTGCTAGAGACTTTGCTCAAGAGACTGACCTATTAATCAACATGTTTTTAACTTTAATGATACTAGTCGCAGATTCAAGGGATGTGAGGAAAAATTTGATGAATAATTTTTTTTGTTTGGTTAAGTGAAAAAAGAAAATAGTAGATGAGACTTGTAAGTGTTAATCCTAAATCCTTAAAATGATGTGATTATTTTCTAACAAAATATAGTCGATACAGTGTATTAGACTTTTTAAATTAAGCTATCTATATTTGTTATCTGAAAGTGTTTTAAATTTTTTAAAAAAATTTTGGGAACAAAATGCATTTTATATTCAGTTATTATGTAAGACAAGCTATTTTGTAAATAATGTACTTTGTGATTGAAATTTCTAATACTTTTTACAGACAATTCATGCTCTATATAAGTCTTGAATGACTTAAAGAAGAAGTAAATAAATCCTTTACTTATATTTCCAAAAAAAATAAATAAATACAGAACTCGTTTACCAATAACCTAATTCTTTACCAAGAACCCAAAGGAATAGAAGAAAAAACTCTGTTTTTGCATGAATTTTTTATTTGTCCTATTTTGATTCTCTACTTTTCATATACATGGGAAATGAAATGGGCAAAAAAAGATTTAAGAATTAAATCAAGGTACCATAGCTTAAAAAAAAATAAAAATAAAATAAAGGTACCACAATTGTAAACTTGGTGTTAGTTTGGATAGCAACGCGTTTGTGTTTGAGCTGGCGACTGCGTTTTTTGTGGGTTCTGTGTACTGTTCATGGGACCTGCAAGTACGAATTTCAGCAAATTTTTCTTTAAAATTAGGTCTCATAACATTATTCGCATATTTAAAAATTATTTTATTATAGTATTTTCAGTTTTCAGTAATAAGCGATATGCAAACAGGCCCTTAATCAAACATATGGAGTAAAACTGACAGATGAAATGATAATTACATGTGATGCTAGAGGCGCATGATAATCTATGAAGCACGGGTGCGTTTCGGAACTCGGGTGTGTTTCAGAACTCGGGTGCGAGTGTGACGGGACTCAGCAATTAAAAAATTATTAAAAATATTTTTATATAGTGAATTTAATATTTTTATATAAAAAAATTCAAATAAATTGTAGAATTTATTATTAAAAAACAATTATTTATGATTTGTTTTTAATAAAACCAATACTTTTGGTAATTGTAAACAAAAAACCACATTTCAAGTAGGTTCTTTTACTCATTTTCCAATTCCCAAGCCCACTCACGCTAAATAATTGACTTTCTCACCTGCTTAATTTATATTCTTTTGTTACATAATTTTATTTTTCTTCCATCCATTTTTTTTTTTTTTGTCTTTTCATCTTCTTCTTCCTTCTCTCTCTCTTTTTTCTTTTTTTTCCTCTCACAAGGCCACATGAAGCAGAAGAATGGCAGCCGCTGCCCATTTCGGCCAGTTTCGGCCGGAATCGACCGTATTGGCTTGTTTCGGCCGGAATCGGCATGTTTTGGTGGCCGTTTCAGTTCCTGTTTTTGCCGGAATCGGCCCATTTTGGCACGAATCGGTGCGAATCAAAAAGAAAAAGAAAAAGAAGGGAGAGTCGGCGAGTCGACCGCCAGACGCCGCGTTGGGCCGCATCGGACTCCAGTGCGGCGACCTTGGAGCTGCGTCAGTGCTTTCTAGAAGATAATGTAAGTAAATAATTTATTAATTGATATTTTTTATTTGAGTAAAATTTATTAATTGATTGAATGTGAATCATGTGCTACAATGATTAGTGACCTTCACAATGCCACAAGTTTCTTAGGGAAATGGGAAAGCGAGTAAATTAAAATATCTTCCACACTTTTGGCCATAGAATAGAAATAGTAAACTTACACCCAAAAACCCAAAAAAAAAAAAAAAAGGTCATTGGATTTGTCAATTTACTTCTTAATAACGCTAAAATCTGAGTCGAGTGAAGCCAATTTTATTCAAGTTTCTAGGGTAAAGTTACTTAATTTTATTTTTAGAGCACTAAACACAAATCAAACTTGAACACATCTTCTTCTTAAAAAAAAAAAAAAAAAAAAAGACTTGACCACATTTTCATAAATTTATGTCAATGATTGATTAAATTATAGTTGAGAGTATATTTTTGGGTTTGATTAGAAAGATTGATCTTAATTTATGAACTTATTTGCTAGAAGTCATGTATAATTTTTATTAAAGAAATGGAGTATTTAAATTATAAATTTTTTTAGAGATGATGATGATTTGATGATTTTTTGCCCTTTTTTTTTTGGTGAAGCTTGTTTGCAACTACAACAAGATGCTCTCTCCTCTCACATAGATAGTGGATCCCATCATAATTTATCTTATTGTATGTATTTTTTGTTTATTGCAAGTCTGACTTTACTTTTTGTTGTTGCCACCTTTGGTAGAAAAATCGATCAATTTATTTCATTTAGCTTCTAACTTTTATTTTATAGTACTTTCACTTAAAAAAATTCAGTAAAAAGCTAAATTAGCTAATCCAAAACGAACAGTTAACGAGTTTTAAATAAGATGGCAAAGCTTGAAAATGGAGAGGATTTAAAATCCTGAAAGAGTTACCTCCAAAACAAGACTGGTTTAAAGCTAACAGTGATGGTGCCGTATTTTCAGAGGTGAACAGAGTAGGTTTGGGAGTAATTATACATGATTCTCAGGGACAGTTTATGGCATCAATGGTGCAACAAGTCTGGCTCCCTAACTGGGTTGTGGCGGTTGAAGCTTTTGCTATTCATGCAGAAGTCCAGTATGCAACCTGGATCAATGCACTCAAGCACCTAAGGGCCTTTTGTTTTCAATAATGTTCAACGTGAAGGCGATGTGGTAGCTTTTAGCTAGAAAAGCACTAGAAGTAGAGGATTTCACTGCTTGGATGGATTCGGTTCCTGATGACATTGATTGTATTCTATCTGCAGATGCAGATTAGCTTTTGCAGAATAAAAATTCAATCTTGATTCTAAAAAGAGCAAATAAATAAAGTTAAAACAAAAAACTAGCACAAAAAAGCAAAAAAACTGTCGGACGGACACATGGTTCAGGTCCAACCAGCAGTTGCAGTCAGAGTCAGTGTCCCTACAAGTTCACACCTTTCCGGCTAAAGATGAAAACTTTTCTTTGTGCTGTTCATTCATGTCACTAGCCAATGTATGAGTTCTTGGTCACCATGACTCATATACAATCCATCTAACACCCACTAAAGCTTTGTCATTTGTGTTGCTTATCTCATGGGTGTGCAAGAAATTCAAGGTGGGGCACAGGGAAGGTCCAAAGGAGATGTTTAAGAAGAGAAGGGGTTTGTGCCTGTAATTTGTTGTTTTTGGTGTTTTTGTGTTTAGTCTAGTGTTATGTTTATTGAATTACTTCTATTTGTTAGAAATGATTGGTCTGCTGAAGGTCAAGTAACCCTTTTGAATTTTGCCCTCAGAGCATGCTTGGGGTGCAGTATGTGTTTACCTGCACTCCCAGTTGTTCAATTCAATTAAATCAAAGTACCCATTTTTATTGAGAGTTTGGTGGGGCTTCTATCTCTGCGTTTCTTGTTATTGCCTTGTCACAAATGTTATTCTTTATAGAAAATGTGTTAATTTACCAGTTCAATATTCTGTTTCCGATGTTTTATCTGTTGTTTCGGGTTTCTTCCTCTGTTATGTGCGGGTTTTTGGAAAGAGTGAGGGTGAGGATACCCTTCTTGAAGAACCTCTCTTGAATGGTGATTCTAGTGCTAGCAATGAACCAGAGTCAAGCAAGTCCAAGGGGGTTGAAACTGTAACCCCTTATTCAAGTGCTGGATTTTTCAGCAATCTTACCCTCTCCTGGCTGGGTTCTCTAATTGCCCTTGGCAATGAGAAGACTTTAGACATTGAGGATGTTCCTCAACTTGCTCCCAGTGATAGCGTAGTTGGGGCTTTCCTGGCATTTAGAAATAAGCTTGAGGCAGAGTGTGGTACAGTTAACAAAGTGACCACATTGAAGCTAGTGAAGGCATTGATCTTCTTCGCATGGAAAGAGATTCTTTTGACAGCCATATACGTGATGATGAACACATTGGCTTCCTATGTCGGGCCATATCTTATTGACAATTTTGTTCAGTACCTCAATGGGGGCCAACATAACAAGAGTGAGGGCTATGTTCTAGTTTCAGTAATTTTTGCTGCAAAACTTGTGGAATGTATCTCAAAAAGGCATTGGTCCTTTAGGTTGCAGCTGGTTGGAATTAGGGTCCGATCAGTATTGGTTACAATGATCTATAATAACGGTATGACCCTTTCATGCCAGTCAAAGCAGGGCCACACTAGTGGGGAGATCATCAATCTTATGACAGTTGATGCTGAGAGGATAGGGGACTTTGGTTGGTATATGCATGATCCATGGATGGTCCCTCTTCATGTTGCTATCACATTGTTAATTTTATATAAAAATCTTGGGCTTGCTTCAATTGCAGCTTTTTTTGCAACTGTACTTGTTATGTTGGCTAATTATCCATTGGGAAAATTACAAGTGAAGTTTCAGGACAAGATAATGGAGTCAAAAGACAGAAGGATGAATGCAACATCTGAGATTTTAAGGAACATGGGGATTCTCAAGCTTCAAGGATGGGAGATGAAGTTTCTATCTAAAATTTCCAAGCTCAGGGAGACCGAGGCAGGATGGTTAAAAAGGTATGTTTACACTATGGTGATGACTACATTTGTCTTTTGGGGTGCCCCCACATTTGTGTCTGTGGCCACTTTTGGTGCTTGTACGCTCTTTGGAATCCCACTTGAGTCGGGGAAGATCTTATCTGCACTTGCAACGTTTAGGATTCTTCAGGAGCCTATCTTTTATCTTCCCGAGGGTATCTCAATGATTGCTCAAAGTAAAGTGTCCCTTGATCGAATTGTATCATTCCTTCATCTTGATGACTTGCAGTTTGACACAATAGAGAAGCTTCCAAGAGATAGTTCTGATACAGAAATAGAGATTATTGATGGGAATTTCTCTTGGAATTTGTCTTCCTCTAATCCTACATTGAAAGATATAAATTTGAAAGTGCAACATGGCATGAGGGTTGCTGTTTGTGGAATTGTTGGTTCAGGAAAGTCTAGTTTGTTTTCTTGTATCCCTGGAGAAATTCCTAGGATATTTGGCACTGCTAAGTTGTGTGGGACAAAGGCCTATGTTGCTCAGTCACCATGGATACAAAGTGGTAAGATTGAAGAAAACATATTTTTTGGTAAGGAGATGGAAAGAATGAGGTATGAAAGGGTCCTTCAAGCATGTTCATTGAAGAAGGATCTGGAAATTCTCTCATTTGGGGATCAGACAGTTATAGGTGAGCGAGGAATCAATTTGAGTGGTAGGCAGAAGCAAAGAATCCAAATTGCACGTGCTCTATACCAAAATACTGATATCTATTTATTTGATGATCCTTTTAGTGCTGTGGATGCTCATACAGGATCCCACCTCTTTAGGGTAATTTTCTATACTACTCTAATGTCATTACGTTCTAATTAAAATGAGTTTTACCCCCCTAATTTATCATATATATATATATTAACTGATGCTGTACAAATTGAAGATGGTTTCTTGTTTTTAGTTGGGATACTTGAATGTACTTGCACTTTGTTCGGATTTTGTTTTCTGTAGTTGCTGCTTGGCTCTTTTGAAATGGATTTATTTGATACCTATATGGCAGAAATGTTTGCTGGGCCTCTTCGAGTTCAAAAGTAGTGATTTATGTTACTCATCAAGTAGAGTTCTTACCTTCTGCTGACCTTATCTTGGTGAGCCATTCACACTAAGTTTCTTTTCACCTTTTTCTTTATGATTTCAACTTGTGGATGGATTGTTCATTTGGTGGCCAGATCATTCTTGGCCACCAAATGGAGAAGTGGATATTTGTGATCTGCAGGTAGTTTTGGTCCATTACTATTTATTACCAACCAAACGTAATCTTGTTAATAAGGTCATTCATGACTAAGATTTTTATGTGTTCTACATTATTTAATGATAAGGGGTGTAATGTAGGTAAGGTATGCCCCACATATGCCACTTGTTTTGCGAGGTCTCTCATGTACTTTTCCTGGTGGAATGAAAACTGACATTGTAGGGAGAACGGGCAGTGGTAAATCAACTCTCATACAAGCACTTTTCCGGATTGTTGAACCTGCTGCTGGTCAGATAATTATAGATGGAATCAACATCTCCTTGATTGGACTGCATGATTTGCGATCTAGACTAAGCATTATCCCTCAGGAACCAACAATGTTTGAAGGGAATATAAGAAGCAACCTGGATCCACTCGATGAGCATGCAGATGGACAAATTTGGGAGGTGGGTTGATTTCTTCTTGGGTTATTAAAAGAATTTTCTCTTTGCTAAATTTGTTTGTAAAGTGGCCATGCAATGCCTTTATGATTTGCGGTCAATGGGTGGCATTTGCTTTTATTTATTTATTTTTTCTGATTTATTCACTGCCTTAAATTTTTCCCCTTGAATTGTTTTAGGCTTTGGATAAGTGTCAACTTGGAGATAAAGTTAGGGAGAAAGAAGGAAAACTAGATTCCACAGGTTTGTCATTTCAGCTTCTTATGTGGAATATTATTAAATTATGTAATGGAAACATATTACTTATATTCTTAGGGATGCTGCAGTTAGTGAGAACGGAGAGAATTGGAGTGTGGGTCAGAGGCAGCTGGTCTGCCTTGGCCGTGTGCTGCTCAAGAAAAGTAAGGTATTGGTGCTTGATGAAGCTACTGCATCTGTTGATACTGCTACGTATAATCTGATTCAGCAAACCCTCAGTCAACATTTTTCCAACTGAACAATCATTACCATTGCACATCGAATAACTTCCGTTCTTCATAGTGACATGGTTCTGCTACTAAATAATGGTTAGTTTGACCATATGACTTTCTCCTACTTCTAATGTTGTTTCTCGGTTTATATGATTTCATTGTAATCCTATGGCTTAGGCGCTTAGCAAATTTCACTGAATCCTGCTGCAGGGCTTATAGAGGAATATGATTCTCCAAATAGATTGCTAGAAAACAAGTCATCGTCTTTTGCTCAACTTGTAGCGGAGTACACGGTAAGGTCAAATTCTAGTTTTGGGTAAGTTAAGCGACTAAAGCTTATTTGGACCTTGCTGAACGATATTGATGAGATTTTGTTGATCTGGCTAGTGGTTTCTGTGTGTTGTAGGCATATTGTACGAACAAATGGTGTACACTACTAAATATCAGATAATAAAAAATAGTGATAGTGTAGGTTGTAACTTTTTTGTTTGAAGTAAGCTACATGCCGGACTTGATTGATGGCATTTTATTCCTCCATACAGTTTTCAAGTGTATACGAAATGCATCTGTTTAAGGCTATGCTGTCAAATGGTAGGTTAAACGTAATAGTTGTGCACTTTTAAGCAAAGGTCTAAGGTGCTTAAAGCCCAATCTCAAACACTTGGACAATCCTCTTCCTTTCTAATGTTGTCAAGAAAGAAAATTGAGGATTTTGTGTTTATAAATGAAAGAATGGAAAGCAAGCTCGATGGTTGGAGGAGCAAATATTTGTTTAACGCATTTGCTTTATAATGAGCTTGACAAGGTTACTCTGATAAGATCAATTGTTCAAACAATCCCTTCATACACAGTTTCAACCTTCCAACTACCAATCTTGCTCTATAATAGGCTTGACAAGGTTACCAGGATGTTTTGATGGAATTCTGTTAAATCAGAAAGGTTCTAACTTGCTTTGAACTTGTGGGAATCTGTATGAACCCCAGTACAATGTGGGCATTTAGGACTTAATAAGTTTGCTGAGATACATAGAGCATTTCTGTCCAAACTACCACGCCAAATGATCAATGCCATTGTCAAAAGCTTCTTTGAGGCAAACACTCCTGCAGAATGTTGTCAATTTGGGAGGGAATTTTAGGTGCCAGGGAAACCATTTGAAGAGGAGAATGATTTGTAATTGCAGATGGGAAGAAAGTGAATTTGTGGAAGGATCCATGGATCCTGTGGAATGAGGATTTTAAACCAAAAGCTAGTAGCCAATGACACCTCCAACCCTATGCTAGTTTCAAAGCTAACATTGCCAAACAACAAAGGTTGGGATAAATGGTGGCTAGAAAGCGTATTCAGTCAACTATCTGTAGATATATTTGCTGTATCCGTATCTCCACAACCGCGATTCTGTTTACTTGGGCATCAACTCTACCACTTCGTTGATCAATCTTTACAAATAGGTCAAGACATGGATGTCATTGCTACTTATGCTACCAACGAACCTCTTAGTTCCTGAATTATGAGAGCAGTAGCACCAATTTGGCTTTCCTGCAGTGTCAAGAGCTTCTATTATGCTTTGGTCTCCATATGCGTGAACAACATTGTTGATGTGGGCCGTGTGGCTTCTATTGCCAAGCCCAAGTCAACACAAGTTTTCCAAATAATTGTTGTATTAGGAGTCCAAGATTGCCGAGTTAACATATATCCCTATATATATGTTACTAGTTACGGCAATAGGAGAACCTGAATAACCTAGGAGGCTACAGCGCATAAGAAAATAGGTCAACTTCTATTCTTATTGTTTCTATGAGAGAGTGATAGGGTGTATTTGGGATTTGGGTTTCTTGAGAGTGTTTTTGTGCACTATTGTATCTCCTTATTTGACGTTGCCGTAAAGGTAGGCGGTTTGCCGAACCACGTAAATTCTTGTATTTTTTGTGTATGCTTGTTATTTAATTTCCGCTTGCTTATTGTTATTGATTTGAGTCCTGGAGTGCCATTTGCACAACAAACATCCTCTTCATTCTCAAACATGGATTAAAAAAAAAAAAAAAAAAAAACAAAAGATGGGATAATATGCAAAACGGATCAATGAAAAAGGAGAAAAAAATAATGTTCAAAAAGAATAGAAAAAAGAAAAGAAAATACTTCAAATATCTATATTTACTTATTAATTTTTAGTTTATTTAAATGAATTATTTTTAGTTTGATATACAAGAACTCTGATAAATTCTTGTTTGCAATGCTATCAAACCACTGCAATCCCACTTCATTGAAAAAGCAACTGGATGATTGCTTTCTGCCACAAAGGCAATCAATTATTTATGCAAAGTATTAATAGATTTTCAAGAATTTACCTACAATTTTACTTCGTCTAAACTCATCCAAATATCAATTTCCCAATTGCTCATCCAAATATCATATTATCTTCCAATTGTCTTGATCATATGATGCTGTACAATATGTTAAAACAAAAAGGTTTGCAATTTGTATTGCAGCTAAATCAATATTGGCTTCTCAGATTGCAAGAAAAATTTACAAACCAAAGTTGTGTTCAAATACATAAATGTGTAATCCAATGATGTTTGGATCTTTCTATGATGGCCATAGCATGCACAAAATGTTTTGAAAAGAATCAACAGAACATGAAAGAGTGTTTGTCTAAGTGTACAGGGAAAAACAGATCATATGCAAGTTATTTAGCTAGCTCCCTGACTTGTTGCGTACAGATAAAATATAGTATCTATTCAATGAAACAGAACACTAAAAATTAGTACCTTCTACGTAGAAATTATAGTATTGAAAAATTCTATAATTTCATGATGTTTATCTAAAAAGGCTTAGTGCTGCATTATTTCAATTATTTTTGCAAAAAATGATTATACAAAACTTAGAGAATTCATATTATAGCATATTTTGTAAAAACACAACTAGAAGAATATTTTTTCAAGTATATATATAGTTGGGGTGGGAGATTTAAACCTTGCATATCTCCGCTGATAATATTAAGAAGTGTCAATCAATTAAATTACAAGACTTTTGACAAGTTAAAAGCATTGCTGAGCAAGCTCTCAAAAGATCAGCTAGATGGTCCGAAATAACCTAAAGTCTTCCATCATAAAGTCCAAGTACAGAGATCATTGTGCAACTTTCTTTTCCCAACAAAGAATAGAATGATTTAAGATAAGTTTCAATGTCAAGTCTTCATTGTAAGCTTAGCCCCAATTCAAAGATTGGTTTAAAGAGTAATGCTATATACAAAAAATTTGACAACATTTTTTATATCAATTAAGTTGATAAATTTTTATTGATTCTTATCTGAACTCATTACTAATATAATTTTTTTTACTTGCCATTAATAATATGTCACATTAGTAGTTGTCATTTTTTTTTTTTTTTTCTGGGTGTGTTTTTAGACTTTCTCTTGACCTAATTCAAAATGATGGTGGCAGCCTTCTCTAGAGGTCAGCTTTGTTGCCAATTTCTAACCATGACAATTTTTTGTTTTTGAGAAAATTTCTAACAGTAACTTGGCCCTCCTAATTTGACACAGTTAACTTGGCCCTTCCCTACTTTCTTGGGTACAAAAAATGAAAAAAGTCCAATACCCAACAGCCCAAACAAAACACAACCAAACTGAACATCGAGACTGCCAGACTTCAAACCCATTTCTCTCTCTCTCTCTCTCTCTCTCTCTCTCTCTCTCTCTCTCTCTCAAATGGTTTGGCTGATCGATCTCTCTGCCTTCATATTCTCCTTTCTAACGAGAAATTATTAGGTCCATTAGGGAACGTTGATGTGGTCTTTGACTTCTTAACCAATAAAATGTTATTATTTATGTAAATATAATATAATCTGGTAATTTTTATTTTTTATTCTTTGTGTTAATTAAAAAGCTCACACATATATTTACATAAATGACATCATCTCATTGGTTAGAGGGGACCACATTAGCAGCTCTCCGTGTAAATAATAATTTTTCCTTTCTAACTGTTTCATCTGCTGAGGACACCATAGTCATGGCCAAGCTCCTAGCCTCCTTTAGAACCGCCCCAAGAGGCTAGTCCATCACCATAGACTGCTGCAAGTGGAAAAACGTTAACTGCGACGGAAGCAACCATGGCACCTCCATCAACTTGGTTCCTCAGTTTCTCACGGGGCTCTTCCTTCCAATCTCGGCACTCTCAACAAACTCACCACTCTCTCTCCAAGGCAACTCTCTCTCTAGACCTCTCCCTTCCCTTGCCAACCTCACTTCTCTCCAAAGTCTCTACCTTGACAACAACAATTTCGCCTCCATTCCTTCAGGTTTCTACCAAGGACACAAAAACAGACCTTAACCTTGAGCCAAAACCTTAATCTTGCACCTTGGACCATCCTCACCGAGTTGACTCAGGCCACTATTTTAGTCACTTCTATGCTAGCAACGCAATCATTATTGAGTCTTTATCAGATTTCGTTGGATCCTTCCTCTGTCTTCAAGATTCTAACTTTCTTACAACAATCTTGATGAAAGTGGCGGTTTTAGGATTTTTTTTTTAAGATGGTCACTTAAAAAATTTAAATTATACATAATTTAATAAATAAAAAAAACTTGAATATATCAACGTATAAAAAATAAAGAAAAAAAAAACCCAAATATATGAATTATTACAACCTTCTATTAACATAGAGAAGAAAAAAAAAAAAAAGAGAGAAAAAGACGAGTAAAGTAAGAGAATTGTTGAATTCAAATTAGATTTAGTAATAACTTACCACATAGGATTTGCTTGAAATTATTGTAAATAAGTTGTAGACGTAGTATTACTCTTATTTTTGTTAAACTCAAATTATTGTGATTTTCATGTGTAAGGACACAATTTGTAGCGACCCAAAACGATGCTGGGCTTGTACGTAAATAGGCCCAAACAATATCATTTATAGAGCGTGGGTTTGAAAGGTTAGGCCTTTGTTACCAGACGGTGGTTTGTCGTGGTTTTCATATAGAATCAAATCGTGTTCATTCGAGGAGTCTTTCTCCTGGAGGCGGGCTGGGAGGCTTTGTTTTTTGGCCATTTTTCCCAGCCTTTTCTCCCGGATTGCCTGTTCCTCCTTTTATATTCGCCTGTATTCCTTATCCTTTGTCCATGTGTAGGATCGACTTTTCCAAGACTGATACTTGTCCCATCAGCTCATACCCAAAGTGGTTGGGAGTGGTTGTAAAAGTTGAAGAGCATGGCTTTGTCAGGTGCAGAATGCTTTATTGCAGTTCTGGCAGCCTTTTACGTGTGCTGTTCCCGCACTGTAATCACTTTTCCTTTTAGGGGCATTTATGGCATGCCGAGCAGGAGCTCGTCCTCGGCCATTTCCTTAGGTCGTCTATGACTCTCATGATGTGTACTCGGCCCTGTATCTCCTCGGCGCAGACCTTGGGCCTTAACATGAAATGGGCTAGGGTCACAAACTCTCTGGCCCCACAATAGCCCCTCAAAATCCTGCTGTTCGACCTCTTGGTCGGAGAGGAGAGTTTTGGGTGATGCCACGCCTTTATTGCGGTCTGCTTAGATCTGTCCTTCATCAATGTGGGTGTCTCTTCATCTATCCAGGAAACACACCGGACTACGAGACATTCTTCTGAATTCATTCGCGCTACGTTCTTGCTGTTTCATTATCCGAAACGCGCCTTTAATGATTTCCCTTTACGAGACCATTTAAATTCGACGGTTATAGATGGCGTGGGGAAGTGGAGTGGGTATATTCTTGTTTACAGATTTTCTTGGAAATTTGGATAGATTAAATGCCTCCCGTTTTGCTCTTCATATAAGAAGAAAGGCGAGAGGTTACCTCTCTTATACAGAGACCTTTTAATTTTTTTAAAGTCTGAAACCCTTAGCCTCCCCCAGAGTTTCCTCTATCCGCTAGTTTACACCTTGAATCGGGATATATTCGAGATAGGAGCGGGAATGAAGGGACCATACCCTTCCCAGAAATGCCATGTTCTTCTGAAACTCAATATGGCTCGGTCAGGGCAGGGATGACAAAGACTCAAGATACTTCTCATTCTTCCTTCAGCCAAAATCTGAAGCAGGGGCTCGTCGCGTCAAACTTTTGGTGCGACTGAGCTGGGGTCACCCATTATCAGTACCAGCCGCTCTCTTATGAGCATAGCTAACATGGCACCAGTGTGTTAGGAGTCAGGACTGACGCAGGGACAAAGTATCCTTGCTTCTTCCTCTCTTCCTTCACTGGTGCCTTCTTTTGCCCCCCCTTCTTCTTCTTTCCTATCACCAGATCCATCCTGGTACTTTTCCTTCTTCCTCTTCTTCTCCTCTTCTACTAAGGAAGGTCCTCCTCTCAATATGGGTGCTACTGGGGCAGAATTGGGAAAGACTTGGGAGCAAAGTTTAAAAAGATTTCTGGCTGTTTGTTTGTTTTGTTTTTGTAATTCGTTTTCTATATAGACTTGTTTAAGCCCTTCATTGTACGCTGTAATACCTCTTTATATTAATAAAAGTCATCATTGCTTTATTTCGTATATTCTATCTCTTCTTTTTGAAATGGTTATGCCGTGAATAGACGTACTACCCTGTGACTTCTTTTTTATTTTTATACTATGAACGATGCTTAGGGCCGAAATCCCAGTTAATAAAAAGACCTTGCTCTGTGCTTATTGAAACTATCTGGCATAATAATGCCGATTTGAACAAATGATACTTAGGGCAGAAATCCTTACTAGGAAGAAAAGAAAAAGATATTATGATGAGCTTATTAGAGCTGTCTGGCATAATAACGCCGACCTGAGAAAACAATATTTAGGGCCGAAATCCCTTACCAAGAAAAAAGATGTTATTATGAATTTATTGGAGGTATCGCGTACAATAAGACCGACCTGAAAATGGGTTGTATACGCCAAACTTGAACGAGATGATGGCTGAATGCTCGATGATGTGTAGGAAGTAATCATCCGAGGATATATAACCCAAAAATGAACAGCCCCTGCAGGTCGCTGAGTAATAAGGCGTTTCGCCATCTTCATAATAACTTTCATAGCCTTAACCTTTTCTGGTATTTAGTCTGAGGACTGACCGACTTAGAATTCTTCTTAAGTAGCTGACTTTTCCATAGGTTTGAGTCCGAGGACCATGCAATACCTTAGTTCTGTCCAAAATTTGATATTTAAGTAGTTGGTTTCCCCATAGGTTTGAGTCCGAGGACCATGCAATACCTTAGTTCTGTCCAAAACTTGATATTTAAGTAGTTGGTTTTCCTATAGGTTTGAGTCCGAGGACCATGCAATACCTTGGTTCTGTCCAAAACTTGATATTTAAGTAGTTGGTTCCCCATAGGTTTGAGTCTGAGGACCATGCAATACCTTGGTTCTGTCCAAAACTTGATATTTAAGTAGTTGGTTTCCCCATAGATTTGAGTCCGAGGACCATGCAATACCTTGGTTCTATCCAAAACTTGATATTTAAGTAGTTGGTTTTTCCATAGGTTTGAGTCTGGGGACTATGCAATACCTTGGTTCTGTCCAAAACTTGATATTTAAGTAGTTGGGGGAATTAACCCCTCGGCTATGGCGTGGGACCTTGGTTTAGGGGGATTAGCTCATCGGCCAAGCCCCTAGAACCATCCTTACTGCTGACGCAACGAAGCGCAACCCCTAGTGAAGAAACGTAGCCCCTAGTGGAACTTTATGCTAGAACACTACATCCGGCTGTTGGAAATGATGTGAGGGATTGCCTCAACCCACCACCTGTGCAAGATACAAGCCTTTCTCACAGACGGCGTCAATTGTAAGGACACAATTTGTAGCGACCCAAAACGATGCTGGGCTCGCACGTAAATAGGCCCAAACAATATCATTTATAGAGCGTGAGTTTGAAAGGCTAGGCCTTTGTCACCAGATGGTGGTTTATCGCGGTGTTCATATAGAATCAAATCGTGTTCGCTCGAGGAGTCTTTCTCCTGGAGGCGGGCTGGGAGGCTCTGGTTTTTGGCCATTTTTCCCAGCCTCTTCTCCCGGATTGCCTGTTCCTCCTTTTATATTCGCCTGTATTCCTTATCCTTTGTCCACGTGTAGGATCGACTTTTCCAAGACTGATACTTGTCCCATCAGCCCATACCCAAAGTGGTTGGGAGTGGTTGTAAAAGTTGAAGAGCATGGCTCTGTCAGGTGTAGAATGCTTTATTGCAGTTCTGGCAGCCTTTTACATGTGCTGTTTCCGCACTATGATCACTTTTCCTTTTAGGGGCATTTATGGCATGCCGAGCAGGAGCTCGTCCTCGGCCATTTCCTTAGGCTGTCCATGACTCTCATGATGCGTACTCGGTCCTGTATCTCCTCGGCGCAGGCCTTGGGCCTTAACATGAAATGGGCTAGGGTCACAAACTCTCTGGCCCCACATCATGTTAGGGGGTTCAACAATTTTTTAGGATGATCTTAATAGGTTGGTTTAGTAAATATATATATATATATATATATTGCAAGTTAGGGTGGTCCTTTGACCACCCTGACATCAATGTGGAGCCGCCAATGCTCAATGGCACTTTACCTAAATCCTTAAGTGGATCAGAATTCAAAACCTCTGGCTTAACAACCACAAAATGGCTTTCAAATCTAAAGTGGATTTACTGGTCCGACCAGGTTAATCACCGCTAATGAAACCGTTTTTTTATTTTTTTATTTTATTTTTTATGTGAGAACTGGGCATGTAAGAAATGTGGAGTATTATTAAATTTATATTAAAATTACATGATTTAGGTAGTGTTTGGATTGAGGGGAGAAGGAGGGAGAGAGGAGGGGAATAAAGGAGAGTTGACTGAAAATAAGTTAATTTTGGGTCAAATTTACTCTACTCTACTCTACTCCTTCTCCCTTCCCCTCAATCCAAACAGACTGTTATAGTTCTAAACTTCTATATCACCTCTCTCTCAATTATTAAATATAACTAATTTTATTTTCATTGCTAAATTAACTTGTGATTTATGAATAATTCCTTTGCATAGAAATTTACTATTTATGAGTTTTTTTTTTTAAGTGATTTTTATTTGATCAAAATGATTTCTACTTGAATGATTATTATACAATATTTTTTATGCTTATTTATGTTGTACTATTTTCAATTAACCTTATAATGTACTATTTTATGATAACCTTATAATATCATGAAAATTTATTAGAAAGTTTGTTTCAATTTTTAAAGATACTTTTAGTCAATTTTTCTAATATATATTTACAAATTTAATACATTTATTTTATTTTAATTAATTCTAAATTAATTATGACATCATCACTATTCATCCTTAGTCGAATCTCAGTCCAACCTTAAAAACCTTAAACCTCCCTCTTTACCAGTTTTTTGAACGATTCAAATATGAAAACCATGATTAAGTTCTCCACTTAAATTCAATCATGTGATCTTAGAAGCTATAAATACTCACAAGAAAATGCATTGGCCAATAAGCCAATAAACCATATATTTGTACTCTATCAACCAATAAGCTCTATGCTTGAATTTAATCCAGAAACCTAAGTTATAACACAAAGAATTATACCTAAGTATGTTTCATGTCAATATGAATTGTATAACCCCGATTCATCCGGCCTAAAATGAATTGAAAGTTTGACCCAAGGGCATTGTAGTTAGTAGGTCATATACAAAACTACGATATCCCTTGTATCCCAGTGTACACGCTTTGAGCATTAGAAAGAAAAGTTTATCAAGGACTTGTTGCGAAAATGGACTGAAAAGTTTTGTATTGCCAGATCTTTTTGGGGTAATAAATCCTAAGAGCAGTCAAGTCATTGGATTCGTTGGAACTCTTCATCAAAATTTAAAGCAGAATACGCTATTTGTTTCTACAATTTACATTATTCACGGTGAGGCTTTTGTGGCCAATTCTTAAGAGCAGTCAAGTCACTGGTCAGTTGGAACTCTTTATCAAAATTTAAAGCAGAATACGCTATTTGTTTCTACAATTTACATTATTCACGGTGAGGCTTTTGTGGCCATTTCTTAAGAGCAGTCAAGTCACTGGTCAGTTGGAACTCTATCTCAAAATTTAAAGCAGAATACGCTATTTGTTTCTAAGAGCAGTGAGGCTTTTGTGGCCAATTCTTAAAAGCAGTCAAGTCACTGGTTAGTTGGAACTCTATCAAAATTTAAAGCAGAATACGCTATTTGTTTCTAAGAGCAGTGAGGCTTTTGTGGCCAATTCTTAAGAGCAGTCAAGTCACTGGTTAGTTGGAACTCTTTATCAAAATTTAAAGCAGAATACGCTATTTGTTTCTACAATTTACATTATTCACGGTGAGGCTTTTGTGGCCAATTCTTAAGAGCAGTCAAGTCACTGGTTAGTTGGAACTCTTATTCAAATTACGGCTCATTTGGATGGTTCCACAACTTTCTGACTGAATAAATGCTTGGAAGCTTATAAGAGCATTTACGTTCGCCAAAAATTTCTATCCATTTCAATGTAAGAACCTATTTTATTTACTTTACACAACAATTTTTCAAAAACACCCATATCAAATTATCTAGTTTATACTACATTTCATTATACTACTAAATAATAGATTTACAAGTGAATAGTAACAGCCATGTAAATATACATAGTTATTGTGACAGCAATGTAAATGTACACATTTATAAATTGATTGATGTGGATAGTTTTTGGACTTAAATATATAAATATGACATATTTTTCTATTATAAATGCATTGATATTAGTGCTCTAAGGTTTCAAGGTAGACTCGTGGACTTGGATAAATATAAATGGGAAATGTCTTTTACACACACACACACAATACATACACACATGTTATTGAACTAAGAAGTCACGAGTTCTATGCAAAAGTAGTGTGTATAATAGACATTACTCAATTTAAATTATTGAGTATAAATGTGTTAGTGAGTTTCAAGTGAAGAAAATAAAATAAAAATTTAAATAATTTTTTGATACATTGATAGGTGGGTGTAGGGGAATTTAAATATTAAATGCCTTCGTTGGGTAAACAAAGAAGTGTCAATCAAAGCTTTGAATTCCATTCCAAATGTCATTTTAGGTTGATCGTGGGAACGGAATATTCTGGTATTGGTGTGGGCCAATGCACCATTCCGAAGTTACGTGTTGGATACATATATATTAGGCGAAAAACACATTTTTGTCCCTACATTTTCACACGATTCCCACTTTGGTCCTTATATTTTATTTTTACCGCTTTTAGTCCCTATTTAGAAAAACGCCTTCTGTTTTAGTCCTTTCTGTCAGTGTCGTTAGGACACTGACCTACGTGGCAAACAGAATTATTAAAATAATAATAAAAATTTTTATTTTGTCATTAAAAAATGTTAAGTCAGCATTTAAATTTTAAAAAATAATTTATTAATTTTAACTAAATAAAAAAATAAAAAACAAAAATAAAAATAAAAAATCACATTAATTAAGATCGAAGTGTGTCTTGAACAAGAACATCAAGAACACAAACTCAGATCTAAAAATACAAAATTAAAATTAAAAAATCACCGACCCAGAAAATAACAACAAAAAAAAAGAGAGAAATTTTAGGAAAGCGAGTTTCTCATTCCTCATACCTTCCTCTCTTTCTCTCTCTGCATTTTCCATAGATCGATTAATATTGGTCAGTACAACCAACACAGTAAAATAAGCCAAAAAGCGAGAAAACAAAAATGTCTGAGGAAAAGAAATTGTTGAAGGAGGCGAAGAAATTGCCTTGGGAAGGTCGATTGCTACACAAGAACTGGAAGGTCAGGAATGAAGCCAATATCAACTTGGCCGCGCTATGCGATTCCATCGCAGATCCCAAGGACTCTCACCTTCGCGATTTCGGTATGTTTTCGACTCTTTTGGTTGGTCTTTTTAGGGGTTTGGACTCAGATCTATGTTTCCTCGTTTCTTAATGTTCGATATGTAATTTAGGTCTGCTTTTCAAGAAGACAGTTGCGGATTCCAATGCGCCGGTGCAATAGAAGGCGCTTGATGCTTTGATTGCGTTTTTACAAGCTGTCGATTCTAATGGCGCTAGGTCTGTTTGCCTTTTCTCTTTCTTTCGTTTTGGTTTGTTTTTTGTTGAAACTTCGTAATTTGGATTGGTATTTGGTAATGTTGAAGGTATGCCAAGGAAGTATGCGATGCAATTGTGGCGAAATGCCTCACCGGAAGGACGAAGACAGTGGAGAAAGCTCAAGCGGCGTTCATGCTTTGGATAGAATTGGAGGCAGTCGACCAGTTTTTGGTGCTTTTTCTCTTTTTCTCTCTATGTTTAATTTGCTGTTCTTATTTTTTGGGTTTGTGATTTTTGGATTTTAATTTTGTGTTTTTAGATCTGAGTTTGTGTTCTTGTTGTTCTTGTTTAAGACACACTTCAATCTCAATTAATGTGATTTTTTATTTTTATTTTATTTATTTAGTTAAAATTAATAAATTATTTTTTTAAATTTAAATGCTGACTTAACATTTTTTATCGACAAAATAAAATTTTATTATTATTATTTTAATAATTCCGTTTGCCACGTAGGTCAGTGCCCTAATGGCACTGACGAAAAGGACTAAAACGGAAGGCGTTTTTCTAAATAGGGACTAAAAGTGGTAAAAATAAAATATAGGAACCAAAGTGGGAATCGTGTGAAAATGTAGGGACGAAAATGTGCTTTTCGCCTATATATTATTATAAATATAAGTATACTATAAATAAATAAATTTAATAAAGTGTTTTTTTTTTTGGGTAAAAAATCCTAATAAAATGAATCAAATTGGATTGAATAAAGTAATATTAATATTAATTAAATCCAAAGTTTAGTAATTAATTAATACTTTGTCCTAGGATTGAATTATATGTATGCAATTCCCCAATAAATTATATCCTTGATCAATAGTGTTACAAGACATTATTATATTTAATTTGGACTGAAATTAGAACAACTAAAATTAAGAGTTCATCACCACGCAACCTTAGTGCAGTGGTCACTCCACAAATATAAGTGCTTGTGGAGTGTGAGGGCAAGGGTTGGGGTTTAAGTCTTCAAGAGTGAGTTTCACACACATATACACTTAGATTAGACTAGAGTAGAATTTCTAACTTATATTAAAAAAAAAAAAAAATTAAGGGTTCATAATCACGTGTGGTCGGGACTTAATTCATGCAAGTGCACATTAACCATTAAAACTTGATTTAATGATATCTTTCAATCAAATTGTCCGATTAAGGCTCATGACCTTTGATTTTAATCATTATGACTTCAAGATTTATTTCATGCAATACAATTAGAAATCAAACAGTCAAAATATTAGTTTTACCCCTAAGATGTGGAATGATTGTTGTGATGAAATGAGGTTAAATATAAGTTGCAAAATGGGGTGTTTACACAACTAAATTAATAAAGTAGAGGTAGGGGTGGCAAAATAAGCTCAAACCCATTTGCCCACCCAAACCCGCTCACTCTAATTGAATCCAAATCCACCCAATTATTAGTTGGGTTAAATGGGCATCAACCCAATTAGACCCAGTAATTATTGAGTTTTAACTAAAAACCCATTGAGACCCATTTAACCCAAAAAAAATATACCTAAATTCAACCCAGCCCTTTCCATAATTAAAAAAAAAAAAGAAACCCAGCCCTCAGACGTTTTAGGGTTTCACAAGGGTTTTCTCATTTTCCCTCATTTTCTCGGCCTCCAATCAAGTTTTAATCGGAAACCCAGCAGTTTCATTAAGAGATTTTCAGATCTGAGAAAAAAAATTGCACAAAAAAAAATCAAACACCAAAAAACCCATGCAAAGAAGAACCAAAAACAATAGTTAAAAAAAAAAAAAAAAACATATCGAAACCCACAAACCCAGAATTCTTGCCGTCGTTGATCATGGCACTGTATTGTTGTCCGCCTTGACCGAGCACAGATCATTGAAGAACGAGGTCCTCTCAATCGCTCTGCTGAAGCAACAGATCTCCGTGAGAATATCTGTCAAACGCTTCGTCAACCCAATCTCGCTCCGGATCCAACACCGCACAACGAGAATATCTCCATTGACATCGACGACGACGAGGAGTCTTCGTACTCCTCGCCGTCGTATTGGTTCACGCGATCTTGACCGTCGATCTTCTTGCTAGCCATAGTAAATCTCTGAGAAAAAAAAAATTCCTAGAAATTTCGGATCAAATCTTAATCGAAAATCAAGCAAAGAGAGTAGAAGTGAGAGTTTTTGGTCAGAATTGAAGTGGGGAGGCAATCAAGGAGAAAGAAAAAGAAATTTTAGATCCAAGAAAAGTTTTTTCTTTGTTTGTTTGTTTGTTTTTTTTTCTTGGAAAGTAGAGTGGAGCCAAGAAAGTGTGTGGGGTTTCACTTTAATGGCATTTTGGTAATTTGGATAATTGGGTAATTGGGTAAGTTGGGGTTTACTCATAATAATTGGGTTGGGTTAGAATCAATTAATTAAACGGGTTTTAACGGGTAAATGAGTTTTATATACCCAATCCAATTATGCCCACCACAAACTCGCCCATTTGACACCCCTAAGTAGAGGTAAAGAAATGCAAACCACAAGAAAACATCGAATGTTTTATTGAAAATAAAAATTGAAGCCCTCGGGGTCAAAATCTCTCTGTGGCACAACTGTCAAACCTCCACTAGTGAATAGTTGCAATACAGATTTACAATAGATCTTTCAAGCCTAAAGCTAGCCTAGAAATCGAGTCCTCCATGCTTTTATTCGCAACTGACTTTGTTGAGTTGTTTCTTCACCTTGTCTTCAAAGTACGCATGCGGAGTGGCTGGAAGCAAGCCACCAAGTTCTCTTGGAATTGTGGTATTACTCTCCAATGATTCCCAACACCAACCACTCAACCAAAGATCCCTAAAAGGTAATATGGAGTGTTTGGAAAAACTCCTCTCATGGCTTGGAAATGGTAAGTGAGAAAGAGAATAAAGGAATGAGGGAACATAGGTTCTCTCTCTCAAATGGATGAACTCAATAATTCTCTAACAAACTCTCAAAGATCTTTAGGGATTTTCTCACCAGCTCTTACTGATTGGAATGGGGTAAAGTTGATTGGAATTGAACTAGCTAAAGGATAAGAATGCAAGATGTTAGGACATACGTGGAACTTGTTAGAACATATGTTATGTAAATTGGCTAATCTTTTGACAAAATGCACTTTACTTGTTATTGGGTAGATCTAGGATGGTTTAAGACTTCAAGAAACATTTTGTTCAAGTCAAGTGTTAAAGCCATGAAGATTGGACCAAGAAACAAGTTAAGAAAAACTGTTCATTAAAGCTGGATAGAAGCTTGACAGAAGCTCGAGATCAAGATTTAATGAACGAAGCTCGACATAAAATCTATTGAGATTTACGAAATCAGAATTTCCAGATCTGATTTTCGGCCCATGCTGACATATATGTGTAGGTTTTTTTTCTCACAACCCTAGACATATATAAAGCTTATTTTAAAGGCTGTCACATAGGAGAATACATAGAAAACACATACAGAAAGTGACCGAGTGCCTTATTCTCTCTGAAAAAAACTACTACGTTTTTGCACCTTAGGGTTTTGTAACCAAATGCTTCTTGATCTTCATTGTTGATGAAGTGAAAATCTTTGCAGCCAACAACTTCTTCAAGTTGCTGGAGTTAGTCACGTACTAGGAGTCGTGCATCATTGGTTAATCACGTACTGGGATCCATACAAAAGGGTGGCATTCATATATTGAAGAGTTCAGAGGTTTTGAAGCGGTAGAATGTTTCTATTATAAGTTTATCTACAGGGATTGTAGAGTCTAGGGACAAAGGATTTGTGCTAGATCTGAAACTTCTCTTTACTATAGTGGATTGCTTTTCGGGAAGGTTTCCCCCCAAGCTTTTTTTTTTTTTTTTTTTGAAACTAATTTGTTTCATTGGTTTTCCTAGGTTATCATATCTTGTCTTATTTACTTTTCCGCTACGCATGATATTGACATGATATTGATGTTTGTTTATTTTAACAAGGTTTATTCATAATAAATCTAATTAACAACTTGGGTTTAAAACTTGTTAATTTTATCAACCGGGGTCTAAATTTCCCAACACAAGATTAGACTCTATTCTCAAGCAACTCATGGGCGTGACTTGGTCGCGAGTTGCTCATTAGCTACATTGAAAAAGGTTGTTCCTTTTTCTACCATGTGTCCATCTCACGGGCTGCACTTTATCTCATTAGTGCAACCTTCTCTTCAAAGCAATAGTGGTCAAGGCTCAAGTACTTCTACCCAATTACAAATTAACCCAAAATACATGAAAATTGAGAAGAAAATACAAATAAATTTGGCATGCAAATAAGCCAACAAAAACAAGGACTTAACATAACTCAAGCTTAACAGAGAAGAAGTTTGGAAGTGCAGCAGCTATAGAGAAGCTTTAAAAAAAATTTATTAAAAAAAAAACTCTATTATATGCTTTGAGTGGAGAGTGACAAAATTTTTCAGCAATTTGCACCAAAAAATTTTAAAAATTAAGGTTTGAGATTGAATTTTTTTTTTATTTCAATATTTTTTGTTGAGAGTAGTGTGTGTATATTTTAGCGTCTGGGAGATTAAGAACTTTTACACTCTAAAACTCCATGGAGAAAACAAACGGATAGTAACACATCCAACGAAAATATTTTTTATCATTTTTTTTTTTTGAAAATGTTAATTTACTACAATTTTTATTACAAAATGCTTACAAACTAATGTCACAAATATGATTGGTGACATTTCAATCATAAAATAAATGAATGTCAAAATTACTTTTTTTGCAAATGGTGACATATCAAAATTTGTAATATCTCTAACATCTCTCTTCTTTTTCTTTGATAATAATTTTTACTTGTTTGCTAATATTTGAGTCTTTATTAGTACTCACATATAAAGAGATATACTTTTTGTTTAATATTTGGGGGTCTAATTCCACCTAGATTCTTAGACGATCGCTTAACTTGACTAGTAATTGGGTCGGTATTGCTTTTAGTTACATAATTTTTTTAATTAATCATGTAATTTATTTAAATAATACATATGGATGATCTTTTAACTTGTTAAAAAAAATTCCTCCAAAGTCCAAATCAATTTAAAAATAAACTTTGTCCCTACTTGAATATTTCCAGCCAAAAACAAATATTAGGATCAAGCTAACCGAGTTAATGGTTTAGTTGAAGCCACGTCTTCACATATACATCACTCTCACATCACATTTACATGTACCTTATCTCCAGTTGAAACCTCTTTCTTTTGTTAGGTACCCAATTCCTTGGAGTTTTTAATATCTCTCTCTTTCTCTCAGTTCATTGAAGCAAAGCTATGGATTTGCTTCACAAATTCTTGAACATTGTACTCCTTCCTATAACTCTCACCGTATTACTGCTCTTCATGCCACCATTTCTTTTTCTCAAGTTTCTTTGGTCCTTAAAAAGATCCATATATAGAGAAAATGTGGCTGCAAAAGTCATACTCATCACTGGAGCTTCTTCAGGAATTGGTGAGGTAATTTTTTTATATGTATATTTAGTCATACCAATAATTTTCTAAATTTTATTTCAAATAAAAATTTTCTAGCAATTTAAAATAAATTAATATTTAGTTTAATTACTTTGATTATATATCATAATTTTACATTTTGATATTATAAAATTTACACATTACATACCTTGCTTGGATGAAGTAGCTCAATAAATTTACCTACTATACTTCACAAAATTAATGTGTTTTTTTTATTATATGATTCACTAATTATTAATATAATTTTAATTTATTTATATATAATTTTCAATTAAGTTGTACATCGCACATACATTATAATAGTTTTCAATAAAATTTGACACAAAATGACATGTTGTAATTGTTAGAATTGTGTAGTTAAATTATTAAATTTACCATGTCCCAACATCTTAAACTTTTGGGAGAATTGGAGATTTAACATGGCATCAAAGTGGCCCATGTCTCCTTTGCTCTACCTCCCTTTTAAAATCCCACTTGTTAGACCTCATCTATTAAAAAGGTAGTTTTGGCCCACAAGTGAGGGGAAGTGATGGAATTTGTGGTTAAATGATTTAATTTATTATATCCCAATAACTTTAGCTTTTGGGAGAATCGGTACTTAATTTAACATTGATTAGTACTAACAAAATAAAGCGATGTCAATGACTCAATGGTGGAATCATGTAAGAGTGAAGTTACTTCAAACACAATATCATGTGAAAATTTTAAGCTTATAATTTTTTTTAAAAAACTTTTAAAACTCTTTTACTATATTTTTACCTTTTAATGTTAATAATCCACATCCGCTTATCTATGTCATCCATTCAACTATGTAGAACAAAAAAAAAAAAAAGTTCTAATAAACACTGTATTTCATTATAATTAGTGGTTTCTAAGACCTCATGAGATTTTGGGTTTGAAACCTCTTGTCAACGTCTTGGTGCCACCCTTAAGGGATTCCTCCCTATAATAAACCAGTATGTGTGGGACGAGGAGACTGCATATAGCCGAGGGAATAGTCAGATATTCGAAGAGGTTTAGATATCCTTGTTTAAAAAAAAAAGTCATCAATTTATTAATTTAACACATTTCTAGTGTCTTGTCACTTGACTATGAATGGTTTTACAAATAATTAATACAAACATTTCTCCTACCACTACATAGACTTGGCCCTAGTGAAAATTTTCTAGTTGTGCCTTTGTTAATATATAGATTGGTCAATGATAGTAATGTGACATTAATTTTGTGGGTTTGAAGTATGTTGCTTATGAGTATGCAAAGAGAGGAGCTCGTTTAGCCCTTGTTGCTAGAAGAGAAGATCGTCTTCAAGCAGTGGCAGATAGAGCCCGTAAGCTAGGGTCACCAGAGGTTGTTGTGGTTCGTGCAGATGTTTCCAAGGTTGAAGAATGTAAGCAGTTTGTTAATGAGATAGTGAACTACTTTGGACGATGTAAGTGTCTTATTTTTTGTTTTCACAATGTCTTAACTCAAATGACACATTCTTCCCTTGTAAAAGTAAGGTAAATGACTATATTGTGAATTCAAGACCTATTGAGTGCATGTGTATATAATTAACTTATCAATAAATAATATTGTGTGATCTATTTTCATTTTCTATAGCTTTTTGTGAAAAAATAAATAAAAATTGTAACTCATGTGTTATGGTTGGTGTGGTTTTTGGAACAGTGGATCATTTGGTGAACAATGCTGGGGTATCACAAATATGCTTGTTTGAAGTGTTCACCCAATTCTCTGATATTGCTTCAATTATGGTAATAAAACCAACATGCATGATTGAACCTCTATCCTACTTTCTTAACAATGATTGTTATTAGAATTTAAGAATGAATAGTGATAACTATTTTGTTTTAGATAATGTCAATTGTTAACCATACAGAAACACCAAAATATTGAAAATTAACGCATGTCTAGGCTTATTGTTAATTGTATTAGGAATCTTTGCAATTAACCTTTAGATCTAAATGAAAGCTCGAATTTGTGTGAAAACACAAGAGCTGTTTAGACCCCCAAATAAAAAATTACAACTCGATTAATTTTACTCTAACTCAAACTAAGTGCGGAATAAAGTAAATGCGAGCGAACAAACAATAAACTACTCTAAGCCATATTCATCAAATATCAACAATAAAATGAAAGCTAAAAGAGTAGGGAAGAAGGATACAAACACAGATAACACCGAGATGTGTTATCGAAGAGGAAACCAAAGTACTTGGCGAAAAAGCTCTCTGCCGCCCTCTAAGCGGTAAATCGATCAACTAGAGAATAAGTTGGAGTACACGAATAACAAAAGACCTTCCAAGCCTAGTCTACCTCATGTACTTGAGCCCTTCGAGCTCCTGCAACCAACTGACTTGACGAAGCCTTGTCTTCTCTAGCTTTTTGGATCACGCAATTCAGCCCAATTGCATCCACCAAACAAATGGCTTCTTCCAATGCTTCCTAGTAGCACAAAAACCTCACTTTACACTCAGAATGGGTGTGGTAAGTGTTTGGGCTATCAACCTCTCAAGGATTTGGATAAGGAGAGGTAGGAGTTGAGGGAAACCACCATGGATTGTGTAGAGGATTGTGGGTATGACAATCTCTAACTCTTAAGGGTTATGGCTAGGGTTTTCTCTCTGAAAAGCACTCCTCTCAATATGTGGGTAATGATGGTATATATAGTGTGAATGAAGATATAGTGGAGTAGATATGTCAAAATAGCAAAACAGAAAGTTTCACGGGTATCTTGCAGGAAGGCCTTACCTGCAAAATACTCGCAAAAACCAATTGTCATGACTCTTTGCATTCCAGTCATGTGCTGTGCACATGGCTTCACTTCGTGGGAAGTCTTCTCACGAGCTACCCGTGAAAACTTCTTTGATCTTCAATGTTGTCTTGAGTCTTCACACTCTTTCTCAGTCATAACCCATACGTTGGAATCCCACATAAAATACAGGGTACATAAGATTGAACAAAATTACAATCAAATTTGGTATGGAATTAAAGCCAACATAAAATAGTTGTAAATAACAACTTTACAATCTCCCCCTTTGGCTATTCTGAGACAAAACCCTTAAAACAGACTCTAGACTTAAACGTGAGTTTGGGAATAGTGGCAAAACTCACTCACACCTAATCTAGAAGCTGTGAAGCACTTGCACGTATACACCTGTCTCCTGAAATACTTGCACACAAACAAAACTTTCATTAAACTTATGACAAGTTGAATACAAGGTACGTATATAAGCAAGTAAAATGCGATCAAGGTAATAAACAATATATAAACAATGAAGCATAACTTGATCAAACAAAAATAGTCATTAAAGGATGACTACACTGAACATTTAGTAGGTAAATGATCATCTGGACACGCAATGTAATTAAGAGCAATGCAGAAATTAATTGCATGTCTAATACACAACCAATGCAAAATACAAGAAGTATTTGCACCAAGGATACAAGATCCAACAAAAGCATAAGTGTGTAGTACCAAAGATAATGCAACATAATCTAAAAGTACCTAAAAACGCTACAAAGCAAAGATACAAAACACAAAGTACTAAATATAAACTGAAGTTTTAAACTAGAGTACTTTAAAGCTTTAAAAGAAAGCAATGTAAATATCAAAGAGTTATAAAGACTATAAAGATAAATGAGCATAAACAAAACTTTCATTAAGCTTATGACAAGTTGAAGACAAGGTACGTATATAAGCAAGTAAAATGCGATCAAGGTAATAAACAATATATAAACAATGAAACATAACTTGATCAAACAAAAACAGTCATTAAAGGATGACTACACTGAACATTTAGCAGGTAAATGATCATCTGGACACGCAATGTAATTAAAAGCAACGCAGAAATCAATGGCATACACAACCAATGCAAAATACAAGAAGTATTTGCACCAAGGATACACGATCCAACAAAGGCATAAGTGTGTAGTACCAAAGATAATGTAACATAATCTAAAAGCACTTAAAAATGCTACAAAGCAAAGATACAAAACACAAAGTACTAAATATAAACTGAAGTTTTAAACTATAGTATTTAAGCTTTAAAAGAAAGCAATGTAAATATCAAAGAGTTATAAAGACTATAAAGATAAATGAGCGTAGACTACTAAAACCAAAGTAAACTACTAAAACACCATCAAAATGAACCAATGTCTATGGAATGTAATGCTATGCTCCCCCTCAAATTGTGCATCTCCACCTCAAACTTTCTCCCCCATTTTGACCGGAATGGCCAAAGAGGCTAGAACTGCTCAAATTCTGATTCAGATCCCTCTTGTTGCTACCGCTGCTCCATCATCATGTCTTCAATCTAAGATGATAGCGCAGTAATCTGGCCTTCGATATAGGTAAACTGATCTGAGGTGTGTTGCACATGGGATTCCAGCATACCATACATCTGCTCAACCCTTGCAATGAGAAGATCAAGATGATCGGGTCCCTATACTTGTGCTTGGGAAGATGGTTGTGTAGAGCCCTCCGAGGCTGATGTGAACTTGTTAATCTCTTCCTCTGTGTCCCCACCTTCATCTTCAACATTGTCCCTTAGGATTTAGGAAATGCCGATTTTTGGTTCGGTTATGTGGGCCTTGCTTCGGGTCATTGTTTGAGCACCAATCGGATAGTCCCTTTGCATGATGGTGAGACCGCTTGGAATCTTCAGCCTCATTTTTGCTATGAGAGCCATAATGAGACTTGAGAATGGCAGGATTATTCTTGAGTTCCTCTTGGTGATGCTTTTGGTCAGGAGGTAGTATATGTGACCGCATATGTCGATCTCCTTATGTGTGAAGAGATCATACTGGAAAATAGTTCTTGGTTCGGACAATGTGGTCAAGTTCGTCACCAGGTAGAGGTTATGGATCATTATATAAGCCAACGTCCTCATCTCCATGGTGAAAGGAATTGTGTTCATTGACTTCTTTTTGAGAGAGCCACTGAGGAGATCCGCCATTGGTTCAAGAGAATCCAATCTATCATCATATTGTATAGAAATTTGTTGAGATGGTGGATGAATTTCTAATACCTCTTGAATGGACTCCCTTGTGATAATGAATTCTCTTTGCCTCATCCAATAGTTTATGCGCTCCCCTTCCACAAGGGCATTTGCAAAGAATTCCCTTATGATGTCGGCAAAAACATTCCCACTTGGATTCAGCAGCTTTGTCCATGTACTCTCCTTGAATATCTCAGGAATGGAAGTGTTTTCAAGGGTCTCCATTCTTACAACCCTTTCCATGATGATCGTTGCCTTTTTGTAGAAGTCATTGTAGGCCATGTTTGCCTCAATGCTTCGGAAATTCTCTGAGTTCAAGCATGGATGCTTTGATGATTTCTTTGTGGCAGAATGCTTAGTAGGAGATGTACATTTTTAGACCCCTTAAAACATAACCAGATTAACCTAGTTAATTAGCCAAGTGATTACTTAGTCAAATTATCAGATCTAGGTTAACATAAACATATCATATCATTGTAAAGCGCGGAAAATAAAGAACACAATGATATGATAATCTAGAAAAACCAAACCGGTAAAAAACCTGGGGAGGATTTAATCTAGCTATCCTCAAGGTAAAACGAATCCACTATGAAAGAATTGAAGTTTACACAATAGCAACTTAGACCACTAATATCTTATTGCTACCTCGAGTAGGAAATTTACTACCACGACCACGTGATAGCTCCGAGTTCACGAACTACTTCTTTCTTGGATTCCTAGCAAGTACAAGCACACCCGCTTGTATATCTTTAAACTCTTAATGCAGCAATTGAATTGATCATCAAGTTCTTGACATATTCTTGATTCTTGATAACTATAAGTATGTGTGAAGGCAAACACCTCTAGATCTCACAAAAGATTCACACATAGCATAAGGAGCAACCTAAAACGTGGCTAGGGTTTTCCCTTTTATACTTAGGGTAAAACATAAAATCCTACACGTCAAATGGGCTTGGGGCTGAGTTGGAAAATTCTGCAAAAAAACATTATGCCCAAGTTTCGATCAGTCGAGTCTAATTCTCGATCGATCGAGCTAGGCAAATTTATATAGTAAATCCTGTAGCAACTCGATTCCAACTTTACATAAAAAGAATATACTTTGAGCAAGTCTAAACAAGACTAAAATGTTTTGATCATGATTTACCAACATTACAAAATGAAGTTTTAATACATTAGTTCCTAATTCCTTAGAACCTAACAGGAGACATCTGCAAAAACATTCACAAAGCACAAAGGAACAAGTGTAAAAACACAACAAAAAATTACAGTTCGGTTAATTTTACTCTAACTTAAACTAAGTGCAGAATAGAGTAAATGCGAGCGAACAAACAATAAACTACTCTAAGCCATATTCATCAAATATCAACAATAAAATGAAAGCTAAAAGAGTAGGGAAGAAGGATGCAAACACAGATAACACCGAGACATGTTATCGAAGAGGAAACCAAAGTACTTGGCGAAAACCTCTCTGCTGCCCTCCAAGCGGTAAATCGATCAACTAGAGAATAAGTTGGAATACATGAATAACAAAAGACCCTCCAAGCCTAGTCTACCCCATGTACTTGAGCCCTTCAAGCTCCTACTACCAACTGACTTGATGAAGCCTTGTCTTCTCTAGCTCTCCAGATCATGCAATTCAATCCGATTGCATCCACCAAACAAATGGCTTCTTCCAATGCTTTCCAGCAGCACCAAAACCTCACTTTACACTCAAAATGGGTGTGGTAAGTGTTTGGGCTATTAACCTCTCAAGGATTTGGATATGGAGAGGTAGGAGTTAAGGAAAACCACAATGGATTGTGTAGAGGATTGTGGGTATGACAATCTCTAACTCTTAAGAGTTATCGTTAAGGTTTTCTCTCAGAAAAGAACTCCTCTCAATATGTGGGTAATGATGGTATATATAGTGTGGGTGAAGACATAGTGGAGTAGATATGTCAAAATAGCAAAACTGAAAGTTTTGTGGGTATCTTGCAGGAAGGCCTTACCCACAAAATACTCACGAAAACCAGCTATCATGATTCTTCGCACTCTAGTCACGTGCTGTGCACATGGCTTCACTTCACGGGAAGTCTTCTCGCGAGCTACCCGTGAAAACTCCTTTGATCTTCAATGTTGTCTTGAGTCTTCACACTCTTTCTCACACATAAGCCATACATTGGAATCCCACATAAAAACAGGGTACATAAGATTAAACAAAATTACAATCAAATTTGGCACGAAATTAAAGCTGATAGGCTAAAAACGAATCGACCCCTTGTGATAAATTAATTGATTAATTAGCCAAGTTTGTTAATTAATCAAATTAACATGCAAGATACATGGTAGCACAAAAAAATCACCAATTAAACTAAGTATGCAGCGGAAATTAAATTGACATGGTGATTTGTTTACGAATGGGGAAAACCAACAAGGTAAAAACCTCACCAAGTGATTTTAAGGTCACCACTCCCGAGAATCCACTATTATCAAAACAAGTGGTTACAAGTAAAGGAATCCCAGTACCTTATACCAACCCATAGTTGGACCCTTATCCCAATACCCGATTGGACTTGTTCTGTAGTGACAATCTTTCATTATAATGCACGGCTCTCAAGACGTGACTAACCAATTGCGCGGATCCCAGTATGCGACTTCAATCACCAACTAGAGAAGGTTGTTGCCTGCAAAGTTCTTCAGTTCATCACACGATGAAGATTGAGAAGCTCCTTGGTTAAAAAACCCTACGGTGCACAAACACAGCAGCTTCTTCACAAGAAAGATGAAGTAGGGCAAATTCTGTCTCTGGTCACAATTTGCATGCACAAACTTTGCTCAACACTTGTGCAACTTGTGTCACCTTTGACAACCCTTAAAATAATCCTTTTATATGTCTAGGGTTGTGAGAAAAGAAAGCCCAAACATACAATCATGGATTGAATGAAAAATAGTCCTGAAAAAATTGAACTTCATAAACCTCGATAGATACCTATCTGTCTAGCTGCTGTCGAGCCACGGGCTAGAACAGCTCTTCAAGGCTCGATAGATTGCTAGCTGTCGAGTTTTAATGAATAAGACTTTTCACACTTGAATCTTGGACAAACTTGCATGACTTTAATACTTAAACTTGAAACCTTATTTCTTGAAGTATTAAACACATCCTAGATCTACCCAAATACAAGTAAAGTGCATTTTGTCAAAGGATTCGCTAATTACATAAAATAGTGACATATGTTCCTAACAATTAAATCACATATGTCCTAACGAAAGCCAACACAAAATAGTTGTAAATAACAACTTTACACTAAAAAACAAAAAACCTTAATAGTGAAATAAACTTTCTCCATATTTTAAGCAAAATTTTAGAGAATCATATTCCAATATTTACATATTTGTCAAAGTGAAACAGGTATTGTGGTTCAATTCAAATCCTTCAGGCTATTCACACCCAAATACATAAAAACTTTGCAACAAAATTGCAAACCTTAGAATTCAAATTTTTAAACTATATTTTGTCTGAGTTTTAGGTTGCATACTCGCCCTAACTGACTCTAAATTCATGCTGCTAAGGACATAAATTTCTGGGGTTCAGTGTATAGCACCCATTATGCAATTCCACACTTAAGAAAAAGCAAAGGGAAGATTGTTGTAATTGCTTCAACTGCAGCTTGGTTAGGTACTCCAGGATTGAGCTTCTACAATGTAAGAAACCTCGTAATTTGTGTTACTCCCATATTTTCCTTCTCACTAATTGCTTGTGAAATTTGTGATGGCTTCAGGCAAGCAAGGCAGCCCTGATATCCTTTTTTGAGACATTGAGAACTGAATTTGGACAGGATATTGGAATTACAATTGTTACTCCTGGAATAATAGAGTCAGAAATGATACAAAGGTTTTCTCAACAAAATAAAAAGGAAATGACACAAGGCGAATTTTTTTCAGAGGTAAGCTTTAGAAAAAGTATATTGTTAATTATCTAACTTAGTTAATTGTTTACCCTACCATTTTTTGTTGCATTTATATTATAGGCATTGAGGTGTTTAACCCATACCAAGAGGTTTCTAAGATCTTTGAAAATTTGTTCTTTCCAAAAAGCATCAGCTATTGGTATATGGCTAGAGTTCATGGAGGAGAGGGGGAAGGTTTTGGAAGAACATCAAAACATAATGATGCCTAATTTCTATTTTTCACCTGTGTTTGACAAAAATGAGCTCTTCTTTATAGCCTATCAGTATCAATCAAACCAAAGCTTGTATTAATTTTTTTTTTTTTTAAATATTTCCAGCCCCCATGTGGATGTGCAAGAAAATCTTGTGCTTATATCATTAACATATGCCAATTCATCAAGGGATTGTTGGTGAACTTGATTTTGTTTTGCGAATATACCTATTTCATAACACAAATTATACTATTCAATTCTAACCATAATTGATCTGTTGAGAATCTATAGTCAACCTCAAAATTTTGAACTTAAGACTTGATAGTTGTTTGGAGTCCGACTGGATGGTTATCTGACAACATGAGTACCTAGGCCTAACAATAATTGTGCTAACCATTTTGTACCCTGTTCAGCATAAAAATTGGTAATGGCCTCTACTATGTGTGATTTCTATTGCCAACTTAGCCATTATCTACAATTCAATTCTTATTCTCTAAAAAAAAAGAGGTATCTTTTTCATTTTCTTAATGTGATTTCTGTTTAGGTTCAAGCTAACTGGATCCCAACTGAGACAACAGAAGGGTGTGCCAAGGCAATTTTGGACAGCACTTGCAATGGAGACATGTATTTGACTGAGCCATCATGGATGAAGGCGGGATTTTGGGTCAAAACCTTGTGTCCTGAAGTATTTGAATGGTGTGTCCACTCACTTTTTGTCATTTGGCCTTGGACTTCAAAGAAGGACTAGTGCTGGAAATGAATAGACAGTTTGAGCTTGACGTGAGAAAAAAACTTAAATATGTTCATTTATTTAACAAATAAGCTAAGCTCAAACTTATTTTACCCTCAACTATGAATAAGCCAAGCTCAAATAAAATAAAGTATTCTTGAACAAGTTCATGATTATGAAAGTTCGAGTTAAGTATATATGACATTATATGTTTATATGTATAGATGTATAAAAATATACTTATATAAACTTGATATTAGATTATGTAGGTTTGAATTTGTTATTTATTTAATGTACATTTGTAATTAAAGTCATAAGAGATTAAATCATTATTTATAACTTAATGATAGTATAAATAGTTTGATTTGTAGTAAAATATTATATAATTTATAAGTTCATAAACAAAAATTATTCTAACATATTAACTAAAATAATATAATTTATGCAATAACTTTTATTTATTTATTATTATAGCATATATTTGTGAACAGGTAATAAATTTTAATTGTAGTGTACTAGTTTTTATTATATATGGAAAAGAAATAAGTTAATCAAGGAAGTTGAGTCCATAGTATTAGGTTGGCAAACCATAAACAAATGTATCCATATTGAAAAGTCTTAGTGCGTCTTGAAGTGTGCTTGAAGTCTTTTTCAATTCCAAGACAAGACTAAGATTCAACTCAAGGAGAACTGCTAGTTATGTGATCTTGATGCATGTTGGACACCAAGCAGCTTGACTAATCAAGATTCATTAAACTTGATCCATTGAGACTGTACGTTTTTAGACCCTTTAAAACATAATTGGATTAACCTAGTTAATTAGCCAAGTGATTACTTAGTCCAAATTTCAGATCTAGGTTAACACAATCATATAATCATATCAATGAAAAGTACGGAATATAAAAAACACAAAGATATGATGACCTAGGAAACCACACTGGTAAAAACTTAGGGAGGATTTAACCTAGTTATCCTTAAGGTAAACTTGAATCCACTATGAAAGAATCGAAGTTTTACAATAGCGACTTAGACCACTAACATCCTATTGCTACCTACTAGTAGAAAACTTACTGACACGACCACGTGACAGCTCCGAGACCACGGACTCCTTCTTTCTTGGATTCTCCAGCAAGTACAAGCACTCCTGCTTGTGTATCTTTAAGATTTTATTGCAGCAACTGAATGATCATCAAACTCTCAATGAAATCTCCTTCTTGATAATCCTAAGCATGTGTGAAGGCAACCACCTCTCAAATCTCACAAGAGATTCACACACACAGTAAATAGAGCAACCTCAAAAACGTGGCTAGGGTTTCCCTTTTATACCTAGGGCAAAACATAAAACCCTACACATCATATGGGCTTAGGGTTGAGTTGAAAATTTTGCAGAAAAAACATTTTTCCCGACTTTCGATTAGTCGAGTCTAATTCTCGATCGATCGAGCCAGACTGAATTGCACAATGAATTCTGCAGCAGCTCGATTCCAACTTTACATAAAACGCATACTTTAAGTAAGTCTAAAACAAGACTAAAAACCTGTTTTGATCATGGATTGCCAATAATACAAATTAGAGTTCTAATACATTAGTTCCTAAGTACTTAGAACCTAACAGAGACCAATTCTCAACCAATCAAAAATATTGTTGAACAAAATCCATGTTTAATTAAGTTCTTAGGAAATGATGGATTTAATCACTTAACCACATAATTCTAACATCACTCGTAGAAGAATTCATGGTCTTGGAGGTTGGTAACTAAGCCCACACAGTAATTTTTCCATCAATTTTTCTATGTCACCATATGTTGTGTTATTTATTTAGTTGTTCATTGTACTCCATATAGTGTATCTTATACTATAGCTAATTAATCTTGAAATCAATCTAAATTCATAAAAAATAATTTGTTAAAGTTGAATAATTCCGCTTTAAAATAAAGGTGAAAATACATTGTTGGTCTTGAGGTAAGCGTTTTTGGTCCTTGAAATTTCAAATGAGCTCTATTGGTCTTTGAAGTTTAAAAAATGAGTACTATTGGTTATTATTTTATCTTTCATTAGCATTTTTGCTTACGTGGTTAATGAAACAATGAAGTGGCATCTTTTAAGTGATGTGGCAGTACTTAGTGACTTGATTTGTATTTTAACCTAAAAAAGAAATCTAGGGGCCTAAATTAGGCCCAATACTCACCATTTACTCAGGAATCTAGCCGAAAAAATATGTATATATAGGTGCTAGATTTGACAAAGTAGGCTGCAAATTTTATTTCATCATTGAATTCCAAAACGGCACTTTATTATTGCCCACCAATGAAATAAATATTAGGTTGAAGCTAACTGAATGGCTAATTAATTGTTTCTCAAACAAAAAAAAAAAAAATAATAATAATGGCTAATTAATTCAAGCCACATTTTCACATGTACAACATCATTCTCACATCGCAATATAATATTATAGCTACACTGTTGTGAATGCTCTAGGTAGCCAAGTCCTTAGAGTTTTTAATATAAATAGATAAATAAATGTATATATATATATATATATATATATATATATCTCACTGTGTTATTTCATTGTAGCAAAGCTATGGATTTGCTTCATAATTTATTGAACATTGTACTACTTCCTTTAACTCTCACTGTGTTATTTTCTTCACGCCTCCATTTCTTTTTCTCAAGTTTCTTTGGTCCTTAAAAAGATCCATATACTTTGAAAACGCGGCTGACAAAGTCATACTGATTACGCGCGAGAGCATCTTCAGGAATTGGCAAGGTATTTATATTAATATATATAGACAGTGGCAGAGGAAGCTTATTTAATCCCTCCTATTTTTATCAAATTCATTCCCCAACTTAAGAGATTTTATATATTTATATGTATAAAAGTAAAAAATATAATGTTTAATATTATATAGATGGTGAGTCACAACTATGAGACTCGATTAAACAAGTTTGTGGCAGAACAAGCTCACGAGAACATTATTATATTTGAGCTCAACTTATTTAATAATTGACCTTAAACTTTGAGTTGAGATTGACTCATTTTATAAATTAATGAACACAAACAAATTTTTTTTGCACGAGAAATGTAAATTATTTTATAAACAACTTAGTTTATTTACAAAATAAGAAGTTAATTTTCACTTCTTAGCAATGTGAGACTAAGCATACCGGGAAGGACATATTCCATCCTGTGGATTAAGTTCCACTTTGTAATGAGTGTAGAGTCGAGCTTACAAGTGTATAAGTTACTGAGAATTCCTTCTTTGAGTGGACGTAGAACCAACAATAAACCACATTTACATATCTATGTCATTCATTCAACTAAGCAGAACAAAAGAAAGTTATATATATATATATATATATATATATATAATCAATACAACTTATCAATTTATAAATTATTTTAGGAAATCACACACACTTCTACGAGCTATGTAGAACCAACACTACTAAACCACATTTACTTATCTATGTCATCCATTTAACTCAGCAAAACGAAAAAAACAGTTTCACTATATTTCATTATAATCAATACAATTTATCAATTTATAAATTTTAGCACACCCCACACTTCCACAAGATAATATCTTGAGAAGACTCCAATTAAGGAGTATATGTTATATTAATTCTTCATTTTTTTACTATATATTAAGGAAATGGATTCTTAAACATTTTTTTTTGCCATGTGAAGCGTGAGGGTATATAATATATTCAACATATTTCTCGTACTATTAAATAGCCTTTATCCCCTTTGAAATTTCTTGGCTCCGACTTTGTTTTTGTTTTTTTTTTTTTTTTTTTTTGGGAACTAGTTTAAAAATACTACTAAATAGATACTTCACGTAGTGATGGCTCTAGCCTTTGTTAATATATAGATATCTAACTCCCTTATACATTGGGTATTAATGTTGCATATTGACTTTGTGAGTTTGAAGCATGTTGCTTACGAGTACGCAAAGAGAGGTGCTCGTTTAGCCCTTGTTGCAAGAAGAGAGGACTGTCTTCGAGTAGTCGCAAATAAAGCCCGCAAGCTAGGATCACCAGAGGTTATTGTGTTATGCGCCGATGTTTCCAAAGTTGAAGAATATAAGAGATTTGTTGATGAGGCAGTGAGCCACTTTGGACGATGTAAGTGTTTGGCTTTTTATTTTATGTTTTCACCATGAGTTTCAACTCATCCTTCCATTGTAAAAGTAATGTAGAGGTTGATATCATGACTTCAACACCTACTGAGTGAATGTGCAACTTAATTATCAATGAAGAAAATTGTGTGATATGTAATTTAGTTTTTAGACTTTTACATATTTACATTATACTTGCAGTATAAATTTACATTGTAGACACAAAAAGTAGTAAGTGTTGTACACATTTACAAAAAGTGTATAATATTTACTACTTTTTACAAATGTGTGCAACATTTGTCACTTTTTTGTGTTTACAATGTAAATTTACATAGTAAAAAGAAGAATCTCCCTTGGTTTTCTGTGGCTTTGTGAAAAAATAAAATAAAATAAACTTCTGTATGGTGGATGGGATTTTTGGAACAGTGGACCATTTGGTGAATAACACTAGAATACTACAACTACGCTTGTTTGAAGATTTCTCCCAATTATCTGATATTGCTTCAGTTATGGTAATAAGACCATAACACTGTAACAGTTCTTGTTATTGGAATTTAAAAAATGAATGGTGATACCAATTGTCTATTAGATAATGTCATCCAATATTATTGCATTTCTAGGCCTAGCGTTAACCATGTTAGGATTCTCTCTATTTAAAATAGATCTATTTTATAGTTTAGATTAAATGGTGTGACACTTTGTACACTGTCAAATCCAAAAAAAAAAAAAATTAACTATGAAATAGACCTTCTCTATTTTAAGTAAAACTGAGAGGATCATATTCCAATGTTTATGTGTTTGTCAATATAAAATGGGCATGGTGGTTCAATTCAAATCCTACTAGCTATTCACATCCAAATACACAAAAACTTTGCAACAACATTGCACACTTTAGAGTTCAAATTTTTATTTGATGTTCAGCTGTGTTTGTTCAAGATTTAACCTATTTTTTGTCTGAGTTTTAGGTTGCATGCTTTTCTTGACTGAACAAACTTTATGTTTTTAAGGATATAAATTTCTAGGGTTCAGTGTATAGCACCCATTATGCAGTTCCCCACGTAAGAAAAAGCAAAGGGAAGATTGTTGTAATTGCTTCAACTGGAGCATGGTTAAGTACTCCAAGATTTTGCTTCTACAATGTAAGAAACCTCCTAATTTGTGTTATTCCCATTTTTTCCTTCTCACTGATTGCTTGTAAAATCTGTGTCGGCTTCAGGCAAGCAAGGCAGCCTTGATATCCTTTTTTGAGACATTGAGGACTGAATTTGGACAGGATTTTGGAATTACAATTGTGAATCTTGGAGTGATTGAGTCAAAAATGACACAAAGCGATTATCTATTAGAGGTAGGCTTTAGAAAAAGTATAATGTGAATTATCAAACATAGCTAATCGTTTACCCTACTAGTGTATGTTGCATTTGTATTATGGCTATGGTTAATGGAGGAGAGGGGTTTTGGAAGAGCATCAAAACATAATGATGCCTAATTTCTATTTTTCTCCGTGGTTGACAAAAATGAGCTCTCCTTTATAGCCTATCAGTATCAATTGAACCAAAGCTTGAATTAAAATAATAATAATAATAATAAAATTAAACCCTTCCAACTCCCATGTGAACTTTCTCAAAAATATTATTAAAAAAAAAAAAAAAAACTCCCATGTGGATGTGCAAGAAAATATTGTGCTTATATCATTGATTTTACATATGCGAATTCACGTGTTCCAATTAGCTCAACTAATAAAGTCTCTTGTTATTGAATAAGAGATCTGGGGTTCAATCCCTGCTTATACTAAAAAATCAATTGATGTCTTGGTATGATGATAAAGTTAGGATCCATGACCTACCTCAAACTTTTGGACTTAAGACTAGATTGTTGTTGTTTGGAGGCCTGCCGGATGTGTATATGACAATATGAGTGCCTAGGCCTAACAATAATTGTGCAAACCATTTTGTAATGACCCTACTATGTGTGATTTCTATTGCCAACTTAACTACTATTTACACTTTGATTCTTATTCTCTCAAAACGAAGAGGTATCTTTTTCATTTTCTTAATGTGATTTATGGTTAGATTCAAGCTGATTGGTTCCCAACTAAGACAACATAAGGGTGTGCCAAGGCAATTTTGGACAGTGCTTGTAATGGAGACATGTACTTGATTGAGCCATCTTGGATGAAGGCAGGATTTTGGATCAAAACCTTGTGTCCTAAAGTATTCGAATGGTGCCTCCACTCACTTTTGGTTAGTAGGCCTCGGAGTTCAAAGAAGGACTAGGGCTGAAATGAATAGCTAAACAGTTCCAATTTGACTTTAGAACAAACTAAAATATGCCCGTTTATTTAATAAAAAAGTCAAACTCAAGTCTAGTTTGGCTTGACTATTAACAAGCTGAAACAAAATAATGTATTCGTAAGCAAGCTCAGGAGCATGAGTCGATTTAAGTATACATAATATGTTTGTGAGTGTATGTGTGTGTGTGGGTAAATATACTTATATAGACTAAAGATTGAATAGTGTAAATTTGTCAATAAATTCATAAGATATTAAATTATTATTTATAATTTACTAATAATATAAATAGTCCATTTCATAATAAAAGTTACATAATATTTGTATGAAAAAATTAACTTTCAATAATACAAGGTTGGTGGATCTACTTTTTATAAGTTCATAAACGAAAATCAAGCTATTTGATTAACTCAAACAATATAGTTTCAACTATAATTTAGTTATTATTAAATTTGTGAAGGGGTAAGAGTTTACTATATATAGAAAAATAATAAGTTAATCATGTTGCTTGTGAACAAGTTCGAGCTCGCCTTACAAGAGAATTAACCAAGTCTAAACATATAATCTACTTTGATGACAAACTCAAGCGAGACGTTCGAAAAAAGGGACTTATGATTTATAGTTTAGAGTTAAAATATTAGGTTGACATGTTAAATCAATATCTGGTCACGAAGATCTTAAAGTGTGTCTTTGTTTTTTCTAATAAACTTTATCAAACTTTGAACAAATCAGATAATTAGATGTCATCAAATCAAAGTTTTTTTCCCCATACAAATAGTTTCAGCAGTATTAGGCCTCAAGATCGGCACTCATCAGTCTTCCCATTGGAAAGAGGCAGAGGTACCACTAAGCTATAGGGTAATGAAATCAAAGTAAATTTTGAGATACATGACCAAATACATAATCAACATTCAGGTGACTCATCACTCAAGTCTAATGGACTTCATGACTTTGGCAAGACATGTATAAGTAACATGTGGTAAACTTTTCATCTCATTCTACCTTTTATATCAAATAAACTTCATATTTATGAAAAAAAGACAAGATAACGTGTCACAGCACATACTAATCTGACAAGAACTAGAAAATAGAAACACTGCTCATTAAACATTCAAGACGTCATGCATCTTGGTATTTTTCATCTAGCTCTAACAACTAATGCAAGCACAAGGAAATGAGAATGCCACAGAGAAACTCTACATGCCTTTCTTCAAGAGGTCAGCGGTTTCATTTTCTACGTGATATTGCTTACAAGAAATCCACAAAAGAAACTTTTGAGAACAGGCCAACTGTTCAATGAACTTGTTCCTGTGATCACCCCTCTACAAGGCAAATCTCGACAATGACATCTCTAAGGGATATTTGCTCTAGGAAGCAATCCAGAACCTAAGAAGAAAAGTACAAATGTGAAAGAACAGGATAAAATACAAGCTAGATATCTTGTTGCAAGAATATTGGTGATTTTATGGATAAAAACTTTTTACATAGAAGACAGACTATATTGAAATATTTAGGCAAAATGGTGAACTAATCAATTCAGTTGAAATACTAATGCAACAGAAAAGGAACTACAGCCCCAATGAGAGGTCATTTGGAAAGAACTTATAGTCAAACAACGAGTAGAGATACTCGCATGAATTTTTATTTTTATTTTTGAAATGGTTAGAAATCTCCTAAGCTACTACCCATACCCCTCCCCTCACCCTCAACCCCAACCTAGGGAGGTGCCATCAGACCAAATGGGTCATTGGCAAGATACTCGCATAGAATTGCTTCTGCTGTATCTCTTCAAGTTCATTGTCCCAGGATGCAACACATAAAGCAGGAAAGAAATACAGGGCCAACAGCTGTCAGGGCACTTTGAGTGTCCAAAATAACACCTTTTGCTTCTTTCATCTTATCAAGATCATATTTCTGAGTGACATCACGATAACAAATTACCTGCCACTGAAAATGCCCTTCTTCAGCCATCATCAGTTCTCTTCCAATAACTTCTCAATTTAGAATGCAACCATCATATTTGATAATCATTAGTTTTTTATATTACACAATTTCAGTTTTAGTTTTCAAAAGTTAGTTTTCTCTTGCTCACTTTGTCCGGCTTTCACCATCTCGTTGGTTAGACAATTACATGATAGAGCCAAACGGTGCCATTTTCCAGTAACTTTAAAAGTGGCTGATGTGTTGTAACAACAAAGTCGGGAAAGCCACTTTTTTGCACTTAAGAAGCTTAGTTGATCAAACCCAGTAGATTCATAAGAACCTAAGAAGCTTATTTAAAAGCGATAAGAACAACGTAGAGCAGATGAAAGTCCACAACTAGGAATTTAAGGAATTAGCCTTAGCCTCTTAGGAATGAACTCACGTTGTGGTAAGCAATCCAAACATCCTTAATACTCTTTTTCTTTAATGCATAGGAAGTTCAACAATTTTTTTGCAAAAAAAATTGGGACTGATGGCTTTACTTAATGAAGATGAAAGTTGGAGTAATAATCAAACTAGGAAAAGAAATATCATCTATAACAGTCTTCTTCTCTACTGTTTTCCCCCAAATAGCAATCTACAAATCATAGTTAACCCCATAGTTTGGAAATTCAAGAAATTTACCTAAGCCGCAGCACTGTTTCTTCAGAGCTTGACCTCCACATCAACACCAGCAGGAAGATCAAGTTGCATCAAGGAATCAATTGTTTGTGCAGTTGGGTAAAGAATATCAATGAGGTGCTGGTGTGTACGGTTCTCAAAATGGAATCTTGCATCCTTGTGCACATGTGGTGATTTGAGAACGCAATAGATTCGCTTCTTGGTTGGTAATGGAACAGGACCCATGGTTTTTGCATTTGTAGTCCTTGCAGCATCCAATATCTGCTTGCAGGAGTCCTCTATTAGGGGCACCCAGTATGATCTAAGCTTTTTGATTTTCTGCTTTGGGGCCATCTGCAAACAAAACCTCATTTTAGATTATTACAATTCTACTAGAAAGGTAGAAAAAATGACAGACAAATAGTTCTAAACAGAAAAGATATATTTTGATTTTTCAGCCAGCTCCGACTTCCTTGTTGTTGGCCTCGTGGTTATTTTTCAACAACTTAAGGGTTGTTCATATGGCCATTTCATATATCCTTAATGGCCAAGCAGTAGTGAAGGGTGTGAAATAAATCTCTAAAGCAACTAAAAAGTTCTCTTTGTCGCAAGCCAAAACATTTGCTGCTTAGCAAGGTGCTGCATTATAAACAAGGTGGTACTATTATTGAGGAGAGTGACTACATGATCTATTGGTTGATGTTTACACAGAAGTCCGTTCCAGAATCAGATAGGTGAGAGGAATAGTCGCAGCTCGCAGGCAACAGTTGAGTCAGAACTCTAGCATATGAATATATAAGAAAAGGCAAAACTGACATACGAGGAGCTACTTCATTGACAAGAACATTTCCAGACTAAAAACTGAACTTGACTAATCCCAACTATCTGGGGAACATCTTTTACATGGAAATAGGAAATGATTCACTTAACTCCAAATTACAATCTTGTACATGTAATCCTGTAGCAACTTACTCCTCGGGATCATAGCTTCATCTTCAACTCCGTTGAAAAACAGATTTTACAGTACAAGACTTCAAATCAATTTCTTTAGCGGTGAAAGTTACTCCCATGAAATAAAATCCAAATTGCACAAAGTATTACGTAGTAGGGGTGTCAAATGGGTGGGTTTAGGGTGGGCATAATTAGATTGGGTATATAAAACCCATTTACCTATTAAAATTCATTTAATTAATTGCTTCTAACCCAAATCCAACCCAACCCAATTATAATGGGTAAATTTCAACTCACCCAATTATCAAAATTACCAAAATGTCATTAAAGTGAAAACTCTAACACTTTCTTGGATTCCCTTTTCCACTCTCTCTCGTCTCCATTCTTGGGATTAAAAAATTCTAGCACATCCACATCAGCAATTACATAAAAAATCCAAATAAAAAAATATTTTCTTTTCTTTTCTATTTTCTCTCACTTTCTTGGCAACCAAACAGTACAACAAATACAAAAAAAAAATGTCATTTCAAGCTCAAAACTTTCCCAAGAGAAAAAAAAGCTTTTCTTTACAATGGCCTCAGTTGTAAAAAAACTTCTTGCTGTATCAACAACGATCTTTCCTCCTCCTCATCTTCTTCTTCTTTCTAGAGAGCCTACGGTGGCAGCTGCTGCTCCAATCTTGGCCAATGCATCGGCGGCAGCTCCCATGTTGGCTTTTGCCTCTGCCAATGCCGCCCAAGATTGGACCAAGCTCCTTCACGGTAATTTTCTTCTCCACTACATCCTCACAAAATGGAAATCGAAAATCCAAACTTTCTTTTTCTTCTTCTGATTCTCATTTCTGTGTCTGTTTTTGCTTTTACAGTGATTTTGATTGGCTTGTATGAAGATCTGATTCAACAAGTTTGGTTGAAATCACTGGTTTGATTTTTGATTTCGGTGTATTATGGCAAAGATCTACAAGTTTTAGTGGTAAAAAGCTGTGATTTTTTTTCTTTTTTTATTGTATTTTTGTGTTCTGTATTTTATTTCATATTTTTATGAGGTTTTGTGTAGAGAAGAATAGTAAAAGATCAGAGAGAGAGAGAGAGAGAGCAAGCGAGAGAGAGAAGTGTTTGGAAGCCGAGAAAATGAAGGAAAATGAAAACCCTAAAACATTAAAACGTCTGAGGTTTCTTTTTTTTCTTTTTTCTTTTTTCATTTATGGAAATGGCTGGGTTGAATTTGGATAAACTATTTTTGGGTTAACGGCCTCATTGGGCTTTTATTTAAAACCCAATAATCATTGGGTCTAATTGGGTTGATGTCCATTTAGCCCAACTAATTATTAGAGTTCAATTAGAATGGGTGGGATTGGGTGGGCAAATAGGTTTAGGCTTACTTTGCCACCCCTAATTTTTTCAAATACTTTACCCCACACCACAACTCATTTCTTTCCTCGACCGAGATGTGTTTGGAAATCATGATTCTGTGTCCAGGTCTACCCTTTTTTTTCTTGATAATTTGTTAAATGATTTTGGGATTTTTTTTTTTTTTTTTTTTTTTTAAATTAGCTTGTAGTGTGCTTTTATACTAAAATCTCATTATTTCTCTTTTTGTGTGTGTGTGTGTGTGCTTTTCTTAGGGGGGAAAAATGGAAAGAATGTCCTAAAACAACTCTTAACTTTTGGGATACACTAACACCACTTGAAATTTTTTTTTTTTTTTTTTATAGCATTAATACCTAAACTTCATACATGTGTCAAATAGTTATTTTTATTAGTGTATCGTTTAATAAACTATTTTTCTAGTAATGTGACATGCACAACGTGGACAAAAAATAAAAACAAAGCCAACTGTTGCAAACCGATTGAGAAGATGAGACAAATTTAGGGTCTAGGAAGGGGGGGGGGGGGGGGGTTGAATTAGACAATGCCATTAGCGATCATGTCGAAGCCAAATTTTGTGGCCTTGCCAGCCACTGGTCGTGCCATTCATGGTTTTGCTTCGAATAAGAAATTGATTAATTGTAGGTTGACATTCTTAACCCATAATCAACTTTTTTTTTTTTTTTTTTTTTAATGAGAATTCTAGAACTTTTTATTAAAGATCAAATAAGTTGGTTACATCATGGATAAGAGCTTGCTCAATAAAGCAAAGGCTCTCTTCAATCCAAGCAATGAAATCAGAAACACCAATCGCATGTTTTGCGAATAAGTGAGCTGCTTTGTTCCCTTGTCTCCTAACGTGGGAAAATTTTATTTTGTAGAAAACCTCACACAACTCCTGCATTCCTTGAATGATGGCAGACACAGAGATGGGCGGATTTGAATCGTCACTCAATGCATGATGAATAATGAGCGAGTCTCCTTCAATGACAACTTCTTGAACGCCAATGTCCTTTGCAAATAACAGTCTTGTTTCGTATGCCATAGCTTCAGCCTCCACAGCACCTAACGGTGCATCCAATCTCTTGCTCAAAGCAGCTTCTAGTCTGCCCATGTCATCTCTAATAATCACTCCAATGCCCACTGCTTTTTGTTGCGCAAAAACAGCCGCATCTACGTTGACTTTGAAGACATTTCTTGGTGGAGGGACCCAAGCGCCCCTAGTATCAACCTCAGTGACTTTTGAATCCTTGCATGCCGTGGTAGCTTTATACTCCTCCAAGTAGTGCTGGGCCCAGTATACCATCTCCCTACCCGTTTGGCCCTTCCCTCCTATCCGTATCACATTCCTATTATTCCACATGGTCCAAGCAATACAAACTACCTGAGCCACCTTATCTTCATCTACCCGATCCTCCACCATCAGTTTCCATAACAACTCTATGAATGACTGCACACTATCTCGAATTGGCAGCACAGCTAACATCGACCACGACCAGACCTCTCTTGCTTTCGGACACGACCAAAACAAGTGGCCGGTTGTCTCGGCACCAGCTCTGCATCCATCACAGGTTTGATCTTGCACCACATTCCTTTTCTTAAGACTAGCCTTAGTGGGTAGTACGTCCTTGCATGCACGCCATGCAAAATGGCGTACTTTGTGTGGTAATGGTACGTCCCATAGCCTTCTCCAAAACAGCCTCATTTTACTGTTATCCAAGTTTGCACCTTTGTCTTCAGATTTGGACAGTCTCATTGCTACACCATAGGCACTTCTAACACTAAACTTGCCATTAGGTGTCTCTACCCAAATTAGTTTGTCAAGGGGGAGGCGTGAACTTAAAGGAATACCTTTAATCACCTCTGCTTCGAATGGCATGAACAATGCATCAATAACGTTTTTCTTCCAACCTCCTGTGGCTTGGTCAATCAGCTCATTTACTTTAGTGTCTTGGTGCAGGAACATCCTAGGTGAGGCAACTTTGTATGTGGAGAATGAAGGTAACCACTCGTCACCCCAAACACGAATGCTATTGCCATTGCCAACTCTCCACCATGCCCCCTCCCTCACCAAGTGTTGGGCAGACATGATACCATCCCAGCTTTTTGGCACACACAATTTTTCCCAACTAAGCCAAGCAATTCTCTTTTCTTCCTTCTGCTGCCCCCACCAAAAGTTCCTTGTCATGCTAGTCAATTCTTCACATAGTGCATCCGATAACTTGAAGCAACTCCTGGTATACGTTGGTATAGCTTGTGCAACTGCCTTATTGAGTACCTCCTTTCTCGCTTTTGAAAGCATCTTTTCCTTCTATCCCGCAAACTTTTTATGAAGTTTCTCCTTTATCTGATTAAAAGTATTTCTTTTGTTCTTTCCCACTAATGAAGGTAGCCCCAAATACTTCTCATATTGCTTTATAACTTGTGCACCAAATCTTTGTTTAATCTCCTCTTGGATAGCCATGGGGGTATTTTTGCTGAAGAAAAGTGATGTTTTGACCTGATTAAGCTGTTGGCCCAATGCACTCTCATAGACTCCTAGAATTTTTTGAAGAGCGTTGCATTCAGGAATAGACACCTTACAAAAAATTAAGCTGTCATCTACAAAGAAAAGATGTGGCAACTTTAGGCCACTACGACACACAACAACACCTTGCAACTCTTTATTTGTAACAGAGGCTTGCATCATTGCTGAGAGACCTTCTGCACATAAAATAAAAAGATAAGGTGATAAAGGGTCCCCTTGACGGATTCCCCTAGATGGAATAATATTACCCCTAGGCATCCCATTAATTTTTATTGAGTAAGTGATAGTTGTGACACACTGCATACATTTAACATCAAAACCCAGCTTGTCCATAATTTTATCCAAGCAGACCCACTCCACCCTATCATATGCCATACTTATATCAAGTTTCAATGCCATCTCTCCCACTTTCCCCCCTTTTTTCTGGCTAATATAGTGCATAGTTTGGAAAGCTACAAGAATATTATCAGTAATTAACCTGCCATGCACAAAAGCACTATGGGTATCACTGATAATATAAGGTAAAATTTTCTTTAACCTATTTGCTATGGCTTTGGATGCAATTTTGTACACCACATTACACAAGCTAATAAGCTGGTAATCAGTAACCTTCTTAGGCATCTTTATTTTAGGAATACGCACAATATGTGTTTTATTAAAGTCAAGAGGGATAATACCATGGTTATGGAAATTCAATATCGTTGCTGTGACCACCTCACCACTTATCACCTAAAATTGTTGGAAGAACAGGGGGGCATGCCATCCGGTCCTGGCGCTTTTAGAGGGTACATTTGCTTCAAAGCTAGTTTAACTTCAGCTGCTGTAAAGTTTTTGGTCAATGCCTGGTTCATTGAAGGAGTCACCTTTGGCTGGACGACTTAGAGTAGTTCTGAAAATTCTGTGGGCTAACTTGTGGTAAACAACTCATTATAGTATGCCACCACCACCTCCTCCACCTTTTCATCATCCTCCTACCAAGTCTCATTTTCATCCAATATTCCTTCAATGAAATTCTTTTTAAGTCGAGCCGAAGCTTTCGCATGGAAGAAGCTCATGTTTCTATCCCCTGACTAAAACCAGTTTAGCCTTGACCGTTGTCTCCATATATTGTTCTCCTTCTCTAACCAACAATTAAGCTCAATACGGACACCCTTTAGCTCCTTGTTGATTTCATGGGATAGGGGTTGAAGTTCAAGCCACTCAAGTTGCTTTTGCAACTCCGCTATCTTCCTTCCCACATGCCCAAACTCTCTTTTATTCCGGGCTTCTAAACTGACATGGCATTGGCCTAAGAAATTTTCAAGAACACCTCCTGTGCTAATCATCATTCCTTCCTCCCATGCCTTCTTTACCACCTCCTCACACCTTTGGTCTTTCAAACACATTGACTTGAATCTGAACATCTTTCGCGTCTTCCTTTTCCTCTGTTTTTGCACCATTCAAAGAGCTAGGGGCGAGTGATCTGATACTGAGGAGGAAAGATGGAAAAGTTTGGCCTCAGGGAACAAGTTCATCCACTCAAGTGTTGCCAGGGCTCTGTCCAGCCTCTCCCTTATTTGCATGCCATCAGCCCGATGATATATCCATGTGAACTTTAGGCCGTTAAAACCCAAGTCACGGAAACTTCAGAAATTAATGGCATCGATGAAGTTCTTCATCTGCTAACGTTGTCTATCACTCCCACCCTCCTTTTTTGAAGCCCTTGTGATTTCATTAAAGTCGCCAATAGTGAGCCACAACAACATTGAAGTTCCTTTCAGATGTCTGAGTTTTGCCCGCGACTTCGGCCTCTTTGCTGTATTTGGGTTACCATAAAACCTCGTTAAATGCCACCACCCTACACCAACCCCACCATCCACTAGAGCATCAATATGTGTCTAAGAATACGTTTGAACCTCCACCGTTGTTCCTTCCTTCCAGAGCAGTGCCAGGTCCTTACTTTTTCCTTCATTAGGTACAATCAACCTATGTTTCATATTACACTTGTCCTTAACCATCTTCATCCATTCTCTATTTGATTTTGTCTTTGTAAGGAAGACTATAATGGGATCTTCATTGCTAACCACCTTTTCCAAGGCTTTAACTGACTGGAGGTTCCCAAGCCCTTAGTAGTTCCAACTGATGAGACTCATTGGGCCCGACGGGACTGCTCAACAGCCTCCGCCGATCCCAAGTGTGTTGCCATAAGAATGCTCAAGCTTTTGGTTTCCTCGTCCAGTTTTAGTTTCTTTTCCATGCACATAATCTTAGAAGAGTCAGTTTTAAGATAGTCACGTTTTCTTTTTGGGTCACTCTCCAAATGAGTAAATTCCATTCCACCTTGGTTTGTTGAAGCTAGATGTGTACTAACCCAACCTTCTGTTGTTGGGTTTTCTTTAGATACCACCTGAAGCCCCACATGCCCAATATTCGGCCCAGTAGATTTATTTGGAGAGGTTGGGGCCTTATTCTTAATTTTCTTAGACCCACTTTTACTATTCTTCCTAGTAGCAGTAGTCTCATCCCAGCCTTCAAATTTGACCTCCCTAGGTGACAACTTATATATTTGGGAAGGTAAGTCAGCTATTACCTTTTTCGGTGACTTTAATGGAGATCCCAGAATTTTCCTTGTACTACCGTTACTCCCGATATTATGCTCCTTGCCTGAAATTGCCAAATATGGGTCCGAATTTGAAATGTTTGATTTCAAAACGGCAGGCTCAGCATTAATTGCCTCATCAATCTCCTTTATTCTCGCCTCAAAATCCGGAATTTTTGTACGTGGGTCCCCAATGTCAGTGCCATTCACGTGACTATCTCTTTGAGCAGCATCGCTGCTACTTACTTCCATGGTCATCGACGCCGGCTGGGATTCAGTGACTCCATTTCCAACCTCTTCATGCTCCACCCCATCACCCTTTACTCGTGCTGTCATGTCCATATGGTGAGCCAAAACTCGATCCTCAGTTCGTCGTGGTATGGGTCGGTTGGTACCCACGTTTTCAAATCCTTGCACCTCTACTGTTAGTTTCTTCGCTTGGCTGAACTGTGGTGCTCTAAGCCACGAGCCAAACTGCTGCTCCTCCACCGATAGAGTGCCCTTACTGTTTAGCCATACATCGCACTCTTTATCATCATGCGTAAGGAGTCCACACCAGTAACAAATGTTCGGTAGCTGCTCATACATGAACGAAACCTAGCCCTCTCTACCTTTCTCCCATATAATCATTCTGCCTCTACTCAATGGTTTTGTGACATACACTGCCACTTTGACCCGCATGAAATTGCCACCTTTCATTTCGACACCATCCTTTGGTCTGGAAACCGTACCCAGAGCTGATCCGAGGCTTATCGCGGCCTCCACCGTCATCAACGAAAATGGAAAATTATGAATCTGTACCCAAAACGAAGTTCTATCAAAGCTTAGATCTTGGACTGGGCATGAACCATCGTGCCGTTGTAAGACTACCAAGTGTCTGTCAAAAGCCCAGGGCTCTCCTTGGAGAACCTTCTTTGCATCCACCTCCAGTTCAGAGGATATTAATAGGATGTTTTCACCTGCTGCGCTTACCACAAAGTTTCTTTTAGGATGCCATATTGGTCTGAATGTTCTCGCTACTGCCTCAATATTAACTGATCTCCTAGTGAAAAACTTTGCGGCAAGTACAAACTCCGCTTCCTTTTTGTCTTTTGATAAGTCACACATCGTACCCTCTGCTTCGGACAACAACAACTTCCTCCACCGCTGAGCGAGATCATCCATGTTGCCTCGCTGGTAGCGCACTAGACAAACTCCAACCCTCCTAATACTACGTACTAGAGGGAACGAACGTCCTTCTCGAAGAGAAGGAGGCAAACTCAAACTATGCTACAGGGGTGAGTAGGGACCTACTCGCACCCTCAGAACTTTTCTCCGTATTGATGTAACCCACAAATAACTTGAATTAACGTAATTAATTATTTTAGTCAAAGTGGGTTGACCTTCTTTGACACGATCTCATTTAACCCATATAATTAAATATCCTTAAAAAAAAAAAAAATCTAAACCTACATTTAAATTTTAAAATAGAAAAATGTGTAATTAAAAACTTTATAACGGTTAAATTGTAATTTTGATCCAACAAAACCTATTATACCTAAGCTTCTATCCAAACAAGCATAAACTCATTTCTACTTTCTAGTTATAGTAAAGTTGTCATTGCTGCTAATGTTGATGCTGTCTTTTTCTCATCAATGAGTTCTCTCTCATGTTTGGATTTTTTTTTCTCTCCTCTTGCATTGTTTTCATATCATTTCTCCCTTTCTTTGAAGTTCCCTACAACCAACAACAATTAAAATAGAATCCCAATTAGGGCTATAATGAACCAAGCTGGTTATGAACAACTCGAGCTCGGCTTGATAAAAAATTCATTCATGTTTGTTTGTTTATAAATAAGCCAAACTTGGGCCTTAATTTTTGGCTTGTTTAATAAACAAGCTGAGCCTAAGCAAAAAATCTTGTTCACGAATAAGCTCGTGAGCTATTAGGCTTGATACAAAACAATTCAAGCATAGATTCATTTATAAGTTTATATGTGTTAGTTAAAGAAAATATTTACACATATCTTAATAATGCCATGAACAACATGGGACCACTACCCATTACCTTAATTTTTTCCTTCCCTCTAAACTGACCAAAAACCACTTTAGACCATAGTTACATTTAAAAAAAAATTAGTTAGTTAAGTAGGCCACATATGATCCTTCCCCATCAATCATCTAAAGTAAAGTTATAAAACATGTTAGTATTTTCTTATTCATAATAGTTACAAACAAGTATTTTTCTAGTTCTTCACCATCTAACGTGAATGTAAAAATTGTATTTTGAATATTTGCTAAAACTGTAGTAGACAAGGAATGATGAATTAATTAATTTAATTATGTAAAATTTTAATTTGAATAATGGTTAATCATAAGTAGGACTAGACACATAATAAAATGAGTATTTTGTTTTTTTTTCTTCTTAATTTTAGAGATTTAAGCACTTGATAATGTAATTTCTTTAGATCTCAAGCTCAAAAGCTTGACCTAAGCTCGAGTTTGAACTTGATATGAAGCTTGAGCTTGGCTTGACTAATTAATCAACCCAAGCTCAACTCGAGCTTTTTAGCTTTCTTACAAGCTCAAGCTCAAATACTATTTTTAGGCTTGTCACGAGCTCAAGCCAAGCTTGAGCTTTTGACTTTTTCTGATGAGCCAAGCTTGATCATGCACTACTCGACAAAGCTCGGCTCGTTTACAACCCTAATCCCAATGACCTTCTTTCATTAACTTTCTCGTGTATTTTTTTATTTATTTTTAAGTAGTGATATTTCTCTTTTGGCTAGTGTGGATTGTGGACACTCTATTTTGTACTGATTTATTAAAAATCCCTAGTCTCAATAATGAAATTGGTCTAATCCTCTCTCATCAAGTATAAAAACAAATAAAGTTTTGTTTTTACAACTAAGGTATACTCAAGTCTCTATGTTTGAATACATTATAAATAATACTAACCCAACTCTAAACAACTATCAATAAAAGTACAAGTAAAAAAGTATCACACTAAGGGTGAGTTTGGTTTAGTTTTTTGATATTGTGCTTTTTGAAAAAGTGGAGGTTTTAAAAAGTGCAGTATGAAATTAGGCTTTTTGAAAAAGCTGAGTGTTTGACTAGCACTTATAAAAGTGGCGATTTGAGTGGTAAATTACGAAAAAGGACAATGTATATATAAAAGAGTTTGTTTCATACTTAAATCAACTACTTCATAATACTTAAATCAATTTTTCTTCATTCATTTCTAAAAACTACATTCATAATATTTTTACAACACCTTTACAAAAAATCATTTGTGATAAATTGATACTGATTTTAATTTGAACATATTATTAAAATTATTTTTTTCTCACCAATATCAGTTAATAATAACCTACCATTTAAGATTTATTGTGAAAGTATTGTGAAAATAATGTGATAATATTTCCTTCTTTTTTCCTTCTTTTTTTTCCCTGTCTTTTTTTCTCCTCCACACACGTACCATATTTCCTTCTTTTTTCCTTTTTTCTTCCCCTTTTTTTTTTCTCCTCCACACATGTACCCTTACTCTTTTCTTTTTTTCCTTCTTTCCTCTTTTTTCCCTACCACTTCCTCAAAACTCTTGAACATTCTTGAGAGCTCTCTTTCTTCCTCTTTCTTTTTTTATTTTCTTTCTTCCTTTCTCCCTTTTCTCTTAGCACTTCGTCTGCAATTTTTTTTTTCCTTTATCCCATCAAAACACACAAACTTAAAGGTCACACACAACCACACCATTTGATTCTTATCAAACAAAGATAGAGAGAGGGGGAAATTGCCAAGGGAGGAAAATCACCTCCGTCGTCTGCTAATCTAATTTGCCTTCACCATCGCCTGTCTTCCTCCCCATCACTGCTTGATTTCTTCCCCACTGCCAACGACATGCGGTAAAAATGGGTCAGATGGTCTTTTTTTTTTTTTTTTTTTTTTTTTTTTTTTTTTTTTTTTTTCTTTATGATTTCATTATTGGGTTCCTTTGTAAAATTGTGTTATAAACAAAGTGGGTTTGCGCAATTTGGGTTTTTACGAAAAACTAGTGGGCAATTTGGGAAATTTGTGCAACTTCCAACGATAACATGAAACTTGCTTTTGCGCTTTTTTGCAATGGAGCTCCTTGCTGCTTTCACAATTTAGGCTTTTCCTTCACAAATGAAAATGCAGCTTTTTAAAAAAAGCAACTTTTAAAAACTTACAAAATGCACATTTTATTTTTTTGGTTTCAAAAGGCACGTTTCAGCTTCTAAAAGCTGAAACGAATGGGCACTAAGATGAAACCAAATGTATCTTCAAAATTTAAAACAAGTTTAGAGCCTACTCTAAAACTTAAGTATAAAAGAATCGACATAATACATTTGTTATGTGTGTACTTAAATATTTTTTTATTTTCTATTTAAATATTTTTTTGATATATAGTTTTTCTTTTTGTGGATGACTTGATGAATTCTAACATACTATTTATTTGTCATATATACATGCTAAAAATTATTTGAAAGCGTTACAAATATATAAAACAATAATAAATTTTTAGAATGTAACATTTTGTGTGGGTGCCTTTTTTGCCTCCCAGGCCCAAGGATCCTGGGCCAAATACTTGTGGTTTGGTGGACTGGGCTTGGTTCACTGCAACTAATGGGCTGTTTACAAACCAAGTGATGCACAGGGCAAGGATCCTACAACACGTATACACTAGCAAGCAGGAATATATATATATTGAACAGCAAGGATAATAGCAAAAGGAAAAAATGATGTAACAAGGAAAGAAAAAAAAAAGAACACAAAGATTGTTGGGGATCCTCAAGTCAATATGAAATATTTGATTTATTTTCTTAATTATGGATTACAATGTGCTCACTAAGACGTGTTACAAGGTCCAAACTCTTTGAATCTGAGTATGTTCTATAGTGGCTGTGCTGGGCTACTGGGGAGTATCTCTCTCTTTTTCCTACTTTCTCTAAGTTTTGACAAGGTTTTCTCAATGATTCTGTTATGGTTTACTACTGCTCACTTGCCCCTTCAACACTGGCTGTCTTCCCCTTTTATAATGTCATGGTAATGTTCCGGAGTACCACTAACTTCTCTCTTTTGCTCCCCTAGGCACCAAAGCTCATGCTGTGCCAGTCACTCAGAGGGCTGGTCCTTTCCTTATTCCTCATAATTTTCTCCTTTTGGTGCTGTCTCCCTGAAAGTCTCTTGCTGACTTTCCATTCAAAGGTGCCCTTAGGTAGCTAACCTTAGCTTTTGGCTCTTTACCTTTTCAGCTTTTGGATGTCCCTTTTCTTGTCATTTTTCCCAAGTAGTCAGAATCCTTTCCCACTGGGTTGAAGGTTTTCCCAACGACTTCCCCTTATAGTTCTTCATTCTGAGTTTCTCGAGGTACCGGCCTGTTGTTCATGAATTGTCATTCTCCAAGCTTTCTGGTTCTTTGCTGCAGCACTGGGTGCTTGAGAAGGACATATATGTTCTTCGTTTCTTGTATTTCATGGTATCCCTTCCAAGTTGTCTCCATCCTACCTCAGCTGTGCTGTGCATCCCAGGGATCTCGAGCCTTTGGCAACCCCTGAGGATCCCAGCCCAGCTCTTTTTGCTAGACTCTCCTCGATTTCCTGATCCTGGTAGGGTTAAGCCTTTTCCTTCCGTGGATTTTGGGCTTCAAAACTTTTGGGCATTCCATCCTTTTTCTTTGTGGTGAATTCATCCCTTTTATGATTACTTGTCATGAGGTTAGCCCATTGTGTTATTTCCTTGGGCCTGGGAGTCATGATTTTTTTGACCTCATAAAAAAAAATTACATATACTCAATAAAAATCACCACATGTTTCTCAAAAAATAAATAAAATAAAAAATACCACACGTTCTATATTATTAAAAATTAGAAAAAAAAATGATCATAAGTAGTATTACATTTAGGTCAAAATTTTAATATGTGACTAATTATATTTACTTTAAAAAAATAATTTGACTAATTGTCTATATTTTATGATAAAAATTGTGTTTAATTTTAAATGTATCTATATGTATGCATGAATGCATGTGTTACATTTTTTTTTTTTTGGGAATAATAATTTGACTAATTATTTATATTTTTATAATAAAAATTTTGTTTAATTTTAAATGCATCCATACATTTGCATGGAGTTACATGCTAGTTATAATTAATGGATGCAAATTATTAACATGTACCCCAAAAATAGTAGAGCCTTTGAGCACGCATTTAATTTGTTTAATCACAAGTCACACCTTTTGGTTGTTAGCCAATTGTTAAAAAAATGTGTTTCATATCATATTCATCTAACTTATAAATCATAGAATGTATGATAGGTGATTTGAGAATATATATTGTAGATTCCATATTTTTAGGTTGTCAAAATGTGATCAAATATAATCCATTTATAGTGTTTTTAGTGAGTTTTGAGTGTCTTAATGGTGCATTTTATAGTCCAAGATAAAGACCCAAGTTCAACTCAAGAAAAACTCGAGTTCAACCCAAGAAAAATAAAGTTTCTATAATTTCAATTGTAAGCTTGACAACTAGTTGAACCTACTGAGATTTATGGATCTGCAAAAATCTAAAATGCTGAGAAGCCTACAACTTGCTTGTTTCAAGCCCAATTCTGATCTGTTTATTGCGCAATTTAAAGGACATCATATATAAGCCATCCCTAAAGAGGATTTTTAGAGAGAGAAATCACCATTTGTGCTGCTAGGCTTTATGTAACTAAATTTCTCTCAATTTCACTATACTAGAGACATTCAAAGTAGATCTGAGCCTCCACCTATTCAACCTGTGAGAGTTCAAGAGCATATAGAGAAAAATCAATATGATGTTACCGCTGTCCTAGTGCAAATCTTGTATGAAGCCATAGAGCAATCCATTCTACAATAGTTTGTACGTAGTCAGTTAACCACAGTTGCTAATTAAAATCTTTGAGTGGAGATCTTAGAGTCACGACCATGTTATGTAATACCCAGAAAAAAAAAAAAAAAAAAAAGGTATTTAAGTAAATTTGTTTATGGGGTCAATTTTATAATTAATTTTTATAAGGGGGTTTTTAGAAAATAATGTTATAACCCTAGCTATATATAGTCTAATTTACGTCAGCATATAATAACAAATATTTTGAGAGAGGAGACTACTCAAAATACTCAAGTAGAGAAGATTTGACTGCACAATTGAGGTAAGAGCTTAAGAATCTCTTTCTTATCAAATCTAAGCCTTATTTGAAATTAGAGAATATTTTATGTGGGTATTTTTTACTAGAAGTGAAATTATTTAAATACTCAATGAATTTATGATGTGACCGAAGAAGGGATTAAATTATATTTTTGGTATTTGTACTGTTTTGATAATTTATTATTCTCCTACGCCATTGTTGCGTTAAGTATAGATGGATCTCCAGAAAATTAGGTTGGTCATGGTGGGTCCTGTTCTACACAGTTTCTGCCTAAGAAGTTGTACTTTTGGTGAATAGGAAAATCGATGCAGTCGCAACATCATATTGATGATGTGAGTTTGTCAGTATAGATGAGGGCTAAAACAAGAAACAAAGTAGCCTTAAATTGGCAAAAATGGGAATTTAACCATAATTTTCCAACTATATAGTTAGTAGTTCCGGTCCCCAAACTATATTATTTACTAGCATCTCGAGTCTAAAAGACTCGATTTTGACCTATAAATCAAGTCTCAGAGACTCGATTTCCATGGTACGATGTGGCATATTTTTCCACATGGCGACCACATGGAAATCGTGCCTCTAAGACTTGATTTATAACCCTTATAACTTTACACCGTAAGGAGCCCAAAACAGAACATCAGAGAAGAACCTAGAAAAAAAAAAAGACCGCATGCGACCTAGGCCAAGCGCGTCCCAAGCAACGGGCAGCCTAGGCCGAGTGCAACCCAGGCAGTGCGCGACCCAGGCCGAGTGCAACCCAAGCCTGCTTCAGCTCCTATATGATCTGAGTCTTCTTTCTCCCTCTGATCTGATTGTACTAGGATTGGGATTATTGTGTTTCTGGATTTCTTAAATTTTTTTTGGGTATTTCAGCTTGTATGAGAGACTGAGACTTAAAATTTTTTTTAAATTTTTTTGGTTTATAAATCTAGCCTTAGAGACTTAATTTCTAGGTGGGCAAAAAATGCCACATCAGACCATGGAAATCGAGTCTTTGAGACTCGATTTATAGGCCAAAATCGAGTCTTTTAGACTCGAGATGCTAGTAAATAATATAGTTTGAGAATCGGAACTACTAACTGTATAGTTGGAAAATTATGGTTAAATTCCTATTTTTGCCCCTTAAACTTCTTTTTATTATTATATTTTGTTTATTGGATTTGGTAGGGTGAATAGGGAGTCAATGAAGTCTAACAAGTCATAAATTATAGTGAAAAAAAAAAAGGATGTTTTTCCATAAGGCACATGGCCTAGCTTGTACTTGGAGTTGTCATCATCTCATAAGGTGTGTTTGTTTGTTTGGCCTAGCTTGTAACTGACAAGGAGTCCACGTGTTGCTTTTCTTTTACAAGTGACTTTTACTTGCATTCTATAGGTCTTATCCTAGGGTATTAAGATCTTCGGTAGATGCAAAAATTTTGTAAATTTGTATATTTAAAACCTATTTTTTCTATTTTATACTCTCAATTTTACAAAGCATTCACATCAGTTTGTCTATTATACGCATCAATTTATTTAAATAATCATTTTTATTATTATTTTATTATATACCTCTTCATTAATATGTCCCTCATCTCTCTCATCCCAAACCCCCTGCCCCTACAAACACACACACGGCTCTGGCGATATCAGCAGCTCTAGTGACATCAGTAACTCTGGCGACATCGGCAACCGCTCTGGAGACAATGGTGACATCAACAGCTACGGCGAATCTGCCTCTCTCTCTCTCTCTCTCTCTCTCTCTCTCAATTTTGTATGGGTTTGATTTTTAGTTGATTTCGTTTTAGGTTGATTTTGAGTTGGATTTGGGATGGGTTTTCCAATGGGATTTGAGTTGATTTTAAGTTTTTTTTATATGTTGATTTTGAGTTATTTTAGGTTTGATTTTGTGTTTGAATTATCAAATGTTGAAATGGGTTGTGATGGTAGACTGGTGATAGTTGGGTGGTGCTGGGTTGATATGGTGGTGGTGGTTGGGTGGTGGTGATCATCTGGGTTTTGGTTAATTTTGGCTTTGATTTCATCTAGGTTTTTCTTGGTTTTATAATAGGTTATTGTTAAATTTAGTTTTGGGGTTTTTGTATTTGGGTGATACTTTCTTGTCCAGTGTTGGTCTGTAACAGAGGAGCAAGAATATGAGGGAGAAGAGAAAAGCCCGAGTTCGTTTCAATGGAAGAAGAGAGAGAAAAAATGGAGCCAAATTGGGAAATTAATAAAATAATAATATGCATTTATGCATATTATTATTGTTCATTTATGCACAATTTTATACCCACTGATGTGGGTGTTTTTTTGGGTCAAAATATGTAAAATTACTTACTTTTTTGTATTTTGCAAGATTATGCAACCACTGATGTGGTTGCTCTAATAGTGGTAGAAAGTAAAGAAAATATATACGGTGAATACGTGGATTTTTTTCCATGGAGATAATAGTGGAAAATTATGGGATATTTTTAGTTGTCTCTCTTTTGGCTGGGAACCGTTACAAGTTTTTCTTGAATTGTTTGATTATTGAGTAAATAGTGCCTGAAAATTGTTCAGGTGATATCTAAGGATTTTAGAGGAACCATTAGGGAAAAGTTCTTTTGTGGTGAGTTAGCTGAGATAAGTAATCTTAACCTAATTGATTTTATTTTGTGTATTTTAATTACTGACAATTGTTTACAATTGTTACAATTTTATTTTTATTGTTTTAGCTACATTGATTTAAAATAAAGAATTATCACAAATATATTTGATAACTGAGTGTATGATTTTATATATGTATTTGAGTGAAATATATTTTTGTTTGAACTATGATTGGATATATATGATTTTTAGACAATCTGACTATGTTTTGACTATGATACCTAGCCAATGAGGGTTATTCATTGGTACTTTGATACCCAGCTAATGGGAGTTATTCATTGGTACCAAAACTATTTCTATCTGGGTCATCACGAGCCTATCATGTTTTTGGACCCAGCTAATGGTGGATATATATTAGCACAAAACTAGTTTCATCTGAATCTGATGCCCAGTCACGGGGATATAGCGTGACCATAGTTGTAAAGATTGTTAAGAATATGAATTATGTTGAATATTTGAATTGCTTAAAGTCCTTGAAACTACTTATGTGTTTTTGGAACCTATTGTAAATTATAGCTTTGATATATATAGAAAACTGATTAATTTCTAATTCATCTATAATATATTTGTAAGATTTAAAATATTCGATCTATATACAACTTATTATTTTACAAATCTATTTGCTTCATAGAACTTTTTAGGACTTTGGTTATTTATTGAGTTGTCAACGCACCCCCCCTCCCCCCCTCTTTCTCTTTTCAGATTCTGATCAAGAAAAGTAGCATGTATTTGGCCTTCCACTGGGATGTGCATATGAGTGAAGTTTAGGAATCATTGGAAATAGATTTGGCCTTTTAGGTTTAACATTGTCTTTTGTTCAAACTTTAGTCTCAAAGATTTAGTTTATTTTCTTTATGATGTTGGAAGATTATTATTTTGGAGATCCTTTAAGAATTGCTCTATTGAAGATATTTTTGGATTTATTGATAAAATTTTCTTTGAGGGTAATTCTTTAATTGTTAAGAAGGTCTTTCACACTTGTAGGGTGTAAACTTTATAAGTGTGTGGCTGTTGTCACATGCCTAGCTCTTACTTGGGTTCGGGGCATGACATGTTAGTTTATGTACAGCAGTCCATAATAAAAGAGTTCGTAGATTCGAAACTAATTGTAGTAACGGCAATAAATACTACATTAGATAGCAATAGATTTAAAGTTAAGCACATTGTACAACTTCAATTCTATTAGTTAATATGTTGCCTAGAGGATTGTTTAGGTTAAATTCTTCTTATATTTTTTACTATGAAACAATAATTCTATTGGTTTTCCAAAAGTCATCATTTATGGTGTCTATATGATATGTGCTTGATTGATATGTTACTCAATTTAATCAAGTGCATAATTAATTAATAATTTGGTTAAAAGTTAATGAATTTTGGTACAACCGAGGCCTAAAACTCAAACATATATTCATACACGCATATTGCTTATGTATATGCAGGGCAGGCTCAAGGCCTAGGCAAGTTAGGCCTAGGCCTAAGGCCCCACCAAAAAAAAAAAAAAAAAAATTCCTTGAAAAAAAAGGCCCCACTTTTCATAGTTGAAGACCCAAATTTTTATAAAATTATATATATTTTCTAAAGGTTGTACATTTTTTTTATTAGTGATGTACAAATTTTACTATTGGCTTACAAATTGCCATGTTATTAATCACAAAAAACGTAATATAAACATTCATTAGTTAAATTAATGAAGTTTATCAATGAGAGACAATATCACATTATATTTTCAACATTTTATAGTGCTTTTAATTAGCGTTTTTTTCTTTTTCATATCTATTAAGACTCTCAAAGTATAAGACCAATAGAACATTAACTCAATTGAAACCCTAAAATATTTCAAAAAGATGTTGCAAATGTGTTAAATCATCAATTATAGATTAATTTCCCCTAATAGTTTGAGACTTTGATTTTTGTAAATTAATATCCTACAAAACCATACACCAAATAATATCTATCTCTCTCTCTCTCTTAAAATCAAAATATAAAATTAAAAATTAGATTACAACTTTATTTAACTATGCATCGTCTTATATCCAAAATAAAGTATCTTTTTCAATCGCAATATATTTTTATTTCTTTTTATTAATATTTATAATTCAACTACGATATTCAAATAGTCCAGTTAGTATTATTTATGTATTTAATGTATCAAATTAACTTTAATTTGATTAGTATTAAATAATTTTATTTAATTAATATTTACATGTTAAAGGCCCCGCATAAATTTTTCGCCTTAGGCCCCAAATTATGTTTGACCGCCCCTGTGTATATGATTCAGTTTCATTCCCCCACGAATTTTTATGGCTCCGCTACTACGTACGTATGTATGTAGTACGTACAACATAAAAAGTCAAAAAGACACGTGATTCGTCACCACATATCTCGATGACGGAAAATGTCGTTAAATTGTACATGTGTGCCATCCGGCCAGCTGTTTGTCTTTCATGTCACCAATGTGTTGTTTGAGCATTTGCGTCTATAACATTTTTTTTCACAATACTTTCACAACAAAATCTTATATGGTAAGTTGTTATTAGTTCTAATTTAAACCCACCATTTAAATTATATTTTTACTCACTAATATCAACTAACAACAATCTATCACTTCAAATTTATTGTAAAAATATTATGAAAATATCATAGTAATATTACTCAATTTTGATTTCTTATTCCTTATATTATTTTTCTTCCTTTCTTTAGGTTTTTTTTCATCCATATGTTTTTTCTCTCTTTTTTTCTCTTGTTTTTTCTCTTCCACTCACTTACACCTACCCCAATATCAATCTTCACACTTTTTTTGACTTTTTCTTTTTCTAGTTCTTGATCTTTAGAACATATCTCCACTTCTCCCTCTCTCTTTCTTTCTCTTTCTCTAACGCACAAATACAAAGAAAAAGAGAAAGAGAAAGTGTCAATGCCAAATAAACAGTGAATTGGATTTATTCAACTCTTTTCGCTTTCATTTGCTTTTTTTATTTTTCATTTTCAAATTTGGTTGGTAAATTGGCCTATTTAACACGCTTTTTATTTTTAATTCTTTTACATACATATGAGCTATACTAAAAAAACAAAATATTAACACAATAAATTGCAACAATAATTTCAAAATTGTTGAGGTGTTAAATCCTTATAGGCCAAAATAAAATAATAACATATCATACAGGAACCAATCAAAGCAAAAAAAATAAAATTATTGTAAAAAAGAAAGTGCGACATCCATAACATTTTTCACAACACATTCATAACAAAGCATAGGAGGTAAATTGTTATTAGTTCAAATTTAAGTTTACCAATGAAATTGCATTTTTGCCCACCAATAACAACCCATAACAACATATTACTTATGATTTGTTGTGAAAATGTTGTAACAATAGCATTTATCTTGTGAAAATACTAAGACAATTTGCTGTCATCATTATATTTTTACAAACACTAAAGTATCAATTCTTTACGAATCAAAATAAAATATAACAAAATTATTGAATTACGAAAATGTTGTACCATTAAGTTGCGTTTCTAGAAAAAGTGTCAATGCTAAAGAAACAGTAAATTTGGTTTACTCAACTCATTTCACTTTCTCTTTTCTTCTTTTTTCTTTTTTTCATTTTAAAATTTGGTTGGTGAATTAGCCTATTAAACACGCTTTTTATTTTTTATTCTTTCATATACATATGAGCTACCTATATATAAATGGTGTCAATGCTAAAGAAACAGTGAATTTCATTTATTCAACTCTTTCTCCACTCACTTGTTTTTTTTTTGTCATTTTCAAATTTGGTTGGTAAATTGGCCTATTGAAAATGCTTTTTATTTTTTATAATTTTATATACATATGAGCTACTCTAAAAAAATAAAATATTAACACAATAAATTGATACAATATTTTTACAATTGTTGAGGTGTTAATTCCTTATAGACCAAAATAAAATAATAAAATATCATATTGGAACCAATCACAGTAAAAAATAAAGGTATTGTGTAAAAAAAAAAAAAAATGCAACATCCATAACATTTTTCGCAACATTTTCATAACAAATCATAGGAGGTAAATTATATTTTTGCACACCAATAACAACCCGAAACAACACACTACTTATGATTTGCAGTGAAAATGTTGTAGACATCGCATTTCTCTTGTGAAAAAATTAAAACAAGTTGTTGTCGTCATAATATTTTTACAACAACTAAAGTATAATTTCCTTACTAATCAAAATAAAATATAACAAAATTATGGCATTACGAAAATGTTGTACCATGATGTTGTGTTTCTAGAAAAAGTGTCAGTGCCAAAGAAACAGTGAACTTTGTTTATTGAACACTTTTCGCTTTCACTAGCTTCCTTTTTGTCATTTTCAAACCTGGTTGGTAGATTGGCCCATTGAACACGCTTTTTATTTTTTATTCTTTTATATACATCAGAGCTACCTATATACAAAAAGTGTCAATACCAAAGAAACAATGAATTGGGTTTATTCAACTCTTTCCGCTTTCACTCGCTTTTTTTTTTTTTTTTTCATTTTCAAATTTAGTTGGTAAATTGGCCTATTGGACAAGCTTTTTATTTTTAATTATTTTATATACATATGAGCTATTCTAAAAAAATAAAATATTAACACAACAATTTGATACAATATTTTCACAATTGTTGAGGTGTTAATTCCTTATAGGCAAAAATAAAATAATAAAGTATCATATTGGAACCAATCACAGCAAAAAAAAAAAATGTATTGTAAAAATAAATGCAACATCCATAACATTTTTCACAACACTTTCATAAGAAAGCAAATGAGGTAAATTGTTATTGGTTCAAATTCAAATTTACGAATGAAATTACGTTCTTGCACTCCAATAACAACCCGTAACAACACACTACATATAATTTGCTGTGAAAATATTGTAGACATTGTATTTCTCTTGTGAAAATATCAAAAAAATTTCTTGTCATCATAATATTTTTACAACTAAAGTATCAATTCTTAACAAATCAAAATAAAATATAACAAAATTATGGTATTACAAAAATGTTGTACCATGATGTTGTGTTTCTAGAAAAAGTGTCAGTGCCAAAGAAACAATGAACTTGGTTTACTGAACTCTTTTCTCTCTCACTTGCTTCCTTTTTTTCATTTTTAAACTTGGTTGGTAAATTGGCCCATTGAACACGCTTTTTATTTTTTATTCTTTAATATACATTTGAGCTACCTATTTACAAAAAGTGTCAATACCAAAGAAACAGTGAATTGGGAATATTCAACTCTTTCTGATTTCACTCACTTTTTTTTTTTTCATTTTCAAATTTGGTTGGTAAATTGGCCTATTGAACAAGCTTTTTATTTTTTATTATTTTATATACATATGAGCTACTCTAAAAAAATAAAATATTAACACAATAAATTGATACAATATTTTCACAATTGTTGAGGTGTTAATTCCTTATAGGCCAAAATAAAAAATAAAAAAAAAAATATCATATTGGAACCAATCACAGCAAAAAATAAAGGTATTGTAAAAAAAAAAAATTGCGACATCCATAACAGTTATTGCAACACTTTCATAACAAAGTGTAGGAGGTAAATTGTTATTGGTTCAAATTAAAATTTACGAATGAAATTACGTTTATGCACTCCAATAATAACCCGTAACAACACACAACTTATGATTTGCTGTGAAAATGTTGCAAACATTACATTTCTCTTATAAAAATATTAAAACAATTTGTTGTCATCATAATATTTTTGCAACATGTAAAGTATCAATTCTTTATGAATCAAAATAAAATATAACAAAATTATGGCATTACGAAAATGTTGTACCATGATATTGTGTTTCTAGAAAAAGTGTCTGTGCCAAAGAAACAGTGAACTTGGTTTACGGAACTCTTTTCGCTTCCACATGCTTCCTTTTTTTCATTTTTAAACATGGTTGGTAAATTGCCCATTGAACACGCTTTCTATTTTTTATTCTTTTATATACATTTGAGCTACCTATATACAAAAAGTGTTAATACCAAAGAAACAGTGAATTGGGTTTATTCAACTCTTTCCGCTTTCACTTGCTTTTTTTTTTTTTTTTTTTTTTTTTCATTTTAAAATTTGGTTGGTAAATTGGCCTATTGAACAAGCTGTTTATTTTTTATTATTTTACATACATATGAGCTACTCTAAAAAAATAAAATATTCGCACAAAAAAATTGACACAGTATTTTCATAATTGTTGAAGTGTTAATTCCTTATAGACCAAAATAGAATAATAAAATATCATATTGGAACAAATCATAGGAAAAAATAAAGGTATTGTAAAAAAAAAAAAAATGCAACATCCATAACATTTTTTGCAACATTTTCATAACAGAGCATAGGGGGTAAATTGTTATTGGTTAAATTAATATTTACGAATGAAATTATGGTTTTGCACTCCAACAATAACCCGTAACAACACACTACTCATGATTTGCTGTGAAAATGTTGTAGATATTACATTTCTCTTATGAAAATATTAAAACAATTTGTTGTCGTCATAATATTTTTACAACTACTAAAGTATCAATTCTTTACGAATCAAAATAAAATATAACAAAATTATGCTATTACGAAAATTTTGTTCTATGATGTTGTGTTTCTTGAAAAATTGTCAGTGCCAAAGAAACAGTGAACTTGGTTTACTGAACTCTTTTCGCTTTCCCTTGCTTTCTTTTTTTCATTTTTAGACTTGGTTGGTAAATTGGCCCATTGAACACGCTTTGTATTGATTATTCTTTTATATACACCTGAGCTACCTATTTACAAAAAGTGTCAATACCAAAGAAACAGTGAATTGTGTTTATTAAACTCTTTCCGCTTTCACTTGCTTTTTTTTTTTTTTTTTTTTCATTTTCAAATTTGATTGGTAAATTGGCCTATTGAACACGGATTTATTTATTTACTTTTTATATACATATGAGCCACACTAAAAAAATAAAATATTACCACAAAATATTGATACAATATTTTCACAATTGATGAGTTGTTAATTCCTTATTGGCCAAAATAGAATAATAAAATATCAAATTGTAAACAATCACAGCAAAAAATAAAGGTATTGTAAAAAAAAAAAAAATGCAACATCTATAACATTTTTCGCAACACTTTCGTAACAAAGCATAGAAGGTAAATTGTTATTGGTTCAAATTCAATTTTACGAAAGAAATTACGTTTTTGCACTCCAATAATAACCCGTAACAACACACTACTAATAATTTGCTATAAAAATGTTGTAGAGATTGCATTTCTCTTGTGAAAATATTAAAACAATTGGTTGTCGTCATAATATTTTTACAACTACTAAAGTATCAATTCTTTACGAATCAAAATAAAATATAACAAAATTATGGTATAACGAAAATGTTGTACCATGATGTTGTGTTTCTAGAAAAAGTTTCAGTGCCAAAGAAATAACAAACTTTGTTTACTAAACTCTTTTGGCTTTCACATGCTTCCTTTTTTTCATATTTAAACTTGGTTGGTAAATTGGCCCATTGAACACGCTTTTTATTTTTTTTATTCTTTAATTTACATCTGAGCTACCTATATACAAAAAGTGTCAATACTAAAGAAACAGTGAATTGCATTTATTCAACTCTTTCCACTTTCACTAGTTGCTTTTTTTTTTTTTTTTTTTTTTCATTTTCAAATTTGGTTGGTAAATTTGGCCAATTGAACAAGCTTTTTATTTTTTATTATTTTATATACAAATGAGCTACTCTAAAAAAATAAAATGTTAACACAATAAATTGACACAATTATTGAGGTGTTAATTCCTTATAGTCCAAAATAAAATAATAAAATATCATATTGGAAACAATCATAGCAAAAAATAAAGGTATTGTGAAAAAACAAAATGCAACATCCGTAACATTTTTCGCAACACTTTCATAACAAAGCATAGGAGGTAAATTGTTATTGGTTCAAATTAAAATTTACGAATGAAATTACATTTTTGCAATCCAATAAAAACCCGTAACAACACACTACTTACGATTTGATGTGAAAATGTTGCAGACATTGCATTTCTATTTTGAAAATATTAAAACAATTTGTTGTCGTCATAATATTTTTACAACTAATAAAGTATCAATTCTTTAGGAATCAAAATAAAATATAACAAAATTATGGTATTACGAAAATGTTGTACCACGATGTTGTGTTTCTAGAAAAAGTGTCAGAGCAAAAGAAACAGTAAACTTTGTTTACTAAACTCTTTTCGTTTTCACTTGCTTCCATTTTTCATTTTTAAACTTGGTTGGTAAATTGGCCCATTGAGCGCACTTTTTATTTTTTATATACATCTAAGCTGCCTATATACAAAAAGTGTCAATACAAAAGATACATTGAATTGGGTTTATTCAACTCTTTCCACTTTCACTCGCTTTTTTTTTTTTTTTTTTTTTTTTTTTCATTTTCAAATTTGGTTGGTAAATTGGCCTATTGAACAAGCTTTTTATTTTTTATTATTTTATATACATATGAGCTAATTTAAAAAAATAAAATATTAACACAATAAATTGACACAATATTTTCATAATTATTGAGGTGTTAATTCCTTATAGTCCAAAATAAAATAATAAAATATCATATTGGAACCAATCATAGCAAAAAATAAAGGTTTTGTAAAAAAAAAAAAAAAAAAAAAATTGCAACATCCATAACATTTTTTGCAACACTTTCATAACAAAGCGTAGGAGGTAAATTCTTATTGGTTCAAATTAAAATTTAGGAATGAAATTACGTTTTCGAACTCCAATAATATCCTGTAACAACACACTACTTATGATTTACTGTGAAAATGTTGTAGACATTGCATTTCTCTTATGAAAATATTAAAACAATTTGTTGTCGTCATAATATTTCTGCAACTAGTAAAGTATCAATTCTTTATGAATCAAAATAAAATATAACAAAATTATGGTATTACGAAAATGTTATACCATGATATTGTGTTTCTAGAAAAAGTGTCAGTGCCAAAGAAACAATGAACCTGGTTTACTGGACTCATTTCGCTTTCAAAAGCTTCCTTTTTTTCATTTTTAGACTTGGTTGGTAAATTTGCCCATTGAACACGCTTTTTATTTTTTATTCTTTTATATACATCTGAGCTACCTATTTACAAAAAGTGTCAATACCAAAGAAACAGTAAATTGTGTTTATTCAACTCTTTCCGCTTTCACTTAATTTTTTTTTTTTTCATTTTCAAATTTGATTGGTAAATTGGCCTATTGAACACGCTTTTTATTTTTTATTATTTAATATACATATGAGCAACTCAAAAAAAAAAAAAATATTAACACAAAAAATTGATAAATATTTTCACAATTGTTGAGGTGTTAATTCCTTATTGGCCAAAATAGAATAATAAAATATCATATTGGAAACAATCACAACAAAAAATAAAGGTATTGTAAAAAAAAAAATGCAACATCTATAACATTTTTCGCAACACTTTCATAACAAAGCATAAGGGGTAAATTGTTATTGGTTCAAATTAAAATTTACGAATGAAATTACGGTTTTGCACTCCTATAATAACCCGTAACAACACACTACTTATGATTTGCTGTGAAAATGTTGTAGACATTGCATTTCTCTTGTGAAAATATTAAAACAATTTGTTGTCGTCATAATATTTTTACAACTACTAAAGTATCAGTTCTTTACGAATCAAAATAAAATATAACAAAATTATGGTATTACGAAAATGTTGTTCTATGATGTTGTGTTTCTAGAAAAAGTGTCAGTGCCAAAGAAACAGTGAACTTGGTTTACTGAACTCTTTTCGCTTTCAGTTGCTTCCTTTTTTTCATTTTTAAACTTGGTTGGTAAATTGGCCTGTTGAACATGCTTTTTATTTTTTATTCTTTTATATACATCTGAGCTACCTATATACAAAAATTGTCAATACCAAAAAAGCAGTGAATAGTGTTTATTCAACTCTTTCCACTTTCACTTGCTTTTTTCTTCATTTTCAAATTTGGTTGGTAAATTGGCCAATTGAACAAGCTTTTTATTTTTTATTATTTTATATACATATGAGCTACTCTAAAAAAATAAAATATTAACACAATAAATTGATACAATATTTTCGTAATTGTTGAGGTATTAATTCCTTATAGGCCAAAATAAAGAATATCATATTGGAACCAATCACAGCAAAAAAAAAGGTATTGTAAAAAAAACAAAATGCAACATCCATAGCATTTTACGCAAAACTTTCATAACAAAGTATAGGAGGTAAATTGTTATTGGTTCAAATTAAAATTTACGAATGAAATTACATTTTTGCACTCCAATAATAACCAGTAACAACACACTACTTTCGATTTGATGTGAAAATGTTGTAAACATTGCATTTTTCTTGTGAAAATATTAAAATAATTTGTTGTCGTCATAATATTTTTACAACTACTAAAGTATCAATTCTTTATGAATCAAAATTAAATATAACAAAATTATGGTATTACGAAAATGTTGTACCATGATGTTGTGTTTCAAAAAAAAGTGTCAGTGCCAAAGAAACAGTGAACTTTGTTTACCCAACTCTTTTCGCTTTCACTTGCTTCCTTTTTTTTTTCATTTTTAAACTTGGTTGGTAAATTGGCCCATTGAACACACTTTTTATTTTTTATTCTTTTATATTTATCTGAGTTGCCTATATACAAAAAGTGTCAATATCAAAGATACAGTGAGTTTGGTTTATTCAACTCTTTCCGCTTTCACTCCCTTTTTTTTTTTTTTTTCATTTTCAAATTTGGTTGATAAATTGCCCTATCGAACATGCTTATATATATAAATATATATACATATGAGCTAGTCTGAAAAAATAAAATTTTAACACAATAAATAGATACAATATTTTCACAATTGTTGAGGTGTTAATTGCTTATAGGCCAAAATAGTATAATAAAATATCATATTGGAACCAATTACAGTAAAAAAATAAAGGTATTGTAAAAAAAAAAAATGCAACATCCATAACATTTTTGAAACACTTTCAAAACAAAGCTTCGGAGGTAAATTGTTATTGGTTCAAATTAAAATTTACGAATGAAATTATGTTTTTGCACTCCAATAGTAACCCGTAACAGCACACTACTTATGATTTGCTGTGAAAATGTTGTCGATATTGCATTTATCTTGTGAAAATATTAAAACAATTTGTTGTCGTTATAATATTTTTACAACAACTAAAGTATTGATTATTTACGAATCAAAGTAAAATATAACAAAATTATGGTATTATGAAAATGTTGTTCTATGATGTTGTGTTTCTAGAAAAAGTGTTAGTGCCAAAGAAACAGTGAGCTTGGTTTACTGAACTCTTTTCGCTTTCGCCAGCTTCCTTTTTTTCATTTTTAGACTTGGTTGGTAAATTTGCCCATTGAACACGCTTTTTATTTTTTATTCTTTTATATACATCTGAGCTACCTATTTACAAAAAGTGTCAATACCAAAGAAACAGTGAATTGTGTTTATTTAACTCTTTCCACTTTCACTTGCTTTTTTTTTTCATTTTCAAATTTGGTTGGTAAATTGGCCTATTGAACAAGCTTTTTATTTTTTATTATTTTATATACATATGAGCTACTCTAAAAAAATAAAATATTAACACAATAAATTGATACAATATTTTCACAATTGTTGAGGTGTTAATTCCTTATAGGCCAAAATAAAATAATAAAATATCATATTGGAACCAATCACAGCAAAAAATAAAGGTTTTGTAAAAGAAAAAAAAAATTGCAACATCCATAACATTTTTTGCAACACTTTCATAACAAAGCCTAGGAGGTAAATTGTTATTGGTTCAAATTAAAATTTACGAATGAAATTACGTTTTTGAACTCCAATAATATCCCGTAACAATACACTACTTATGATTTACTGTGAAAATGTTGTAGACATTGCATTTCTCTTATGAAAATATTAAAACAATTTGTTGTTGTCATAATATTTTTGCAACTAGTTAAGTATCAATTCTTTATGAATCAAAATAAAATATAACAAAATTATGGTATTACGAAAATGTTGTACCATGATATTGTGTATCTACAAAAAGTGTCAATGCCAAAGAAACAATGAACCTGGTTTACTGAACTCATTTCGCTTTCACAAGCTTCCTTTTTTTCATTTTTAGACTTGGTTGGTAAATTTGCCCATTGTACACGCTTTTTATTTTTTATTCTTTTATATACATCTGAGCTACCTATTTACAAAAAGTGTCAATAACAAAGAAACAGTGAATTGTGTTTATTCAACTCTTTCCGCTTTCACTTGCTTTTTTTTTTTTTTTTTTTCATTTTCAAATTTGATTGGTAAATTGGCCTATTGAACACGCTTTTTATTTTTTATTATTTAATATACATATGAGCTACTCAAAAAAAATAAAATATTAACACAAAAAATTGATAAAATATTTTCACAATTGTTGAGGTGTTAATTCCTTATTGGCCAAAATAGAATAATAAAATATCATATTGGAAGCAATCACAATAAAAAATAAAGGTATTGTAAAAAAAAAAAATGCAACATCTATAACATTTTTCGCAACACTTTCATAACAAAGCATAGGGGGTAAATTGTTATTGGTTCAAATTAAAATTTACGAATAAAATTACGGTTTTGCACTCCTATAATAACCCGTAACAACACACTACTTATGATTTGCTGTGAAAATGTTGTAGACATTGCATTTCTCTAGTGAAAATATTAAAATAATTTGTTGTCGTCATAATATTTTTACAACTACTAAAGTATCAATTCTTTACGAATCAAAATAAAATATAACAAAATTATGGTATTACGAAAATGTTGTTCTATGATGTTGTGTTTCTAGAAAAAGTGTTAGAGCCAAAGAAACAGTGAACTTGGTTTACTGAACTCTTTTCGCTTTCGCCAGCTTCCTTTTTTTTTCATTTTTAGACTTGGTTGGTAAATTTGCCCATTGAACAGGCTTTTTATTTTTTATTCTTTTATATACATCTGAGCTACCTATTTACAAAAAGTGTCAATACCAAAGAAACAGTGAATTGTGTTTATTTAACTCTTTCCGCTTTCACTTGCTTTTTTTTTTTCATTTTCAAATTTGATTGGTAAATAAGCCTATTGAACACGATTTTTATTTTTTATTATTTAATATACATTTGAGCTACTCTAAAAAAATGAAATATTAACAAAAAAATTTGATACAATATTTTCACAATTGTTGAGGTGTTAATTCCTTATTGGCAAAAATAAAATAATAAAATATCATATTGGAAACAATCACAGCAAAAAATAAAGGTATTGTAAAAAAAAAAATGCAACATCTATAACATTTTTCGCTACACTTTCATAACAAGGCATAGAAGGTAAATTGTTATTGGTTCAAATTCAAATTTACGAATGAAATTATGTTTTTGCACTCCAATAATAACCCGTAACAACACACTACTTATGATTTGCTGTGAAAGTACTGTATACATTGCATTTCTCTTGTGAAAATAATAAAACAATTTGTTGTCGTCATAATCTTTTTACAACTACTAAAGTATCAATTCTTTACGAATCAAAATAAAATATAACAAAATTATGGTATTACGAAAATGTTGTTCTATGATGTTGTGTTTCTAGAAAAAGTGTCAGTGCCAAAGAAACAGTGAACTTGGTTTACTGAACTCTTTTCACTTTCACTTGCTTCCTTTTTTTCATTTTTAAACTTGGTTGGTAAATTGGCCTGTTGAACACACTTTTTATTTTTTATTCTTTTATATACATCTGAGCTACCTATATACAAAAAGTGTCAATACTAAAAAAACAGTGAATAGTGTTTATTAAACTCTTTCTGCTTTCACTTGCTTTTTTTTTCTTTTCTTTTTTTTTTCATTTTCAAATTTGGTTGGTAAATTGGCCTATTAAACAAGCTTTTTATTTTTTTATTATTTTATATACATATGAGCTACTCTAAAAAAATAAAATATTAACACAATAAATTGATACAATATTTTTGTAATTGTTGAGGTATTAATTCCTTATAGGCCAAAATAAAATAATAAAATATCGTATTGGAGCCAATCACAGCAAAAAAAATGGTATTGTAAAAAAACAAAATGTAACATCCATAACATTTTTCGCAACACTTTCATAACAAAGCATAGGAGGTAAATTGTTATTGGTTCAAATTAAAATTTACGAATGAAATTACGTTTTTGCACTCCAATAATAACCAGTAACAACACACTACTTTCGATTTGATGTGAAAATGTTGTAAACATTGCATTTCTCTTGTGAAAATATTAAAATAATTTGTTGTCGTCATAATATTTTTACAACTACTAAAGTATCAATTCTTTATGAATCAAAATTAAATATAACAAAATTATGGTATTACGAAAATGTTGTACCATGATGTTGTGTTTCAAAAAAAAGTGTCAGTGCCAAAGAAACAGTGAACTTTGTTTACCCAACTCTTTCCGCTTTCACTTGCTTCCTTTTTTTTCATTTTTGAACTTGGTTGGTAAATTGGCCCATTGAACACACTTTTTATTTTTTATTCTTTTATATATATCTGAGCTATATACAAAAAGTGTCAATATCAAAGATACAGTGAATTTGGTTTATTCAACTCTTTCCACTTTCACTTGCTTTTTTTTTTTTTTTTTTTTTTTTTTTTTTTTTTCATTTGGTTGGTAAATTGCCCTATTGAACATGCTTTTATATATATATATATATATATATATATATATATATATATATGTGGGGCCCAACAATTCGTGGACCAGGCCCATTTGCCCTTAGAGAGTCCGAGGACCCAATCCGAGGAGAACTGTGGCCCAAGCTCCATGACGCAGAGCACAGACCAATTTTGGAAGGCAGCCGAGGACAGTCTAGTCCTCGGTAGGCCCATAATCCCCCCAGAATAAAGGGATAAATTCATAAGGAAATCCAAAATACCTTGGGGCGATTACCCTAAATACCCTTCTGGATAAGGCCCAATGCCTGACAGAACCGTACTCTGCAACTTTATCAAGTCATCCCCAACAATTCCGGGATTAGACTGATGGGACCAATGTCAGTATTTGTAAAGACTGACCCTACACGTGGACGAAGGACATCGAATGCACGCTAGTATAAAAGGAGAAGTAAGTGAATCCAGTGGGGGGGGAGAAAAAAGAAAGACTTCATGAATAAGATCGCCGGAACGATCCATGCACAGAACAGAGAAGGTCCTCCGTTGGACAGCCGGAAAGGATCACAAGGGTCCTCGGATCAAGTCCGAGGAGCCCATTCTCAGAAGTGGCAGCATGGCGGGGCTTTAAACGTTTAGGCCCAGTCCATTTTCCACAGGGATCTTTCTGAAATCCAGACCGGACCATCGCCCCGTGACCAAGCCCAAGCTTTTCAAGCCCACTCTCTACAAATCGTATTGTGAGGGATCTCTCCCGCGTGAACCCAAAAATGTCACTGGGCCGCGCAGGAATCGTGTCCTTACAATTGGCGCCGTCTGTGGGAAAGCATGCGCGCTTGGCTCAGGTGGCGGTGGAGTCAACTCTCTACTAAGCAAAAATTCACGGAGCTTCCTCCGTCTCCTTTGACGTGCAGCTGTTGTTCCGACATAAACTTCTGCTAGGGGCTACGCCTTGCAGCGCCCATGGCGTAGGCAGCCCTAGGGGCTCTTGGCCTCAAGCCGGCTCTCCCCGCCCTGATCTATGGGCTTACATCCGAAAAACAAATCTCACAAGCTTTGGACAGAACCAAGGTCTTGCATGGTCCTCGGACTCAAACCTATGGGGAAACCAAGTACAAGAGATGAAAATCAAAAGCTTTGGACAGAACCAAGGTCTTGCATGGTCCACGGACTCAAGCTGTGGGGAAACCAAGCAAACATGGTCCACGGACTCAAGCCTGTGGGGAAACCAAACACAAAAAATAAATCTCGTAAGCTTTGGACAGAACCAAGGTCTTGCATGGTCCTCGGACTCAAACCTATGGGGAAACCAAGTACAAGAGATGAAAATCAAAAGTTTTGGACAGAACCAAGGCCTTGCATGGTCCACGGACTCAAGCCTGTGGGGAAACCAAATACAAAAAATGAATCTCGTAAGTTTTGGACAGAACCAAGGTCTTGCATGGTCCTCGGACTCAAACCTATGGGGAAACCAAGTACAAGAGATGAAAATCAAAAGTTTTGGACAGAACCAAGGCCTTGCATGGTCCACCAAATACAAAAAATAAATCTCATAAGCTTTGGACAGAACC